>NC_092334.1:65281710-65589342 GCF_046630445.1 Rutidosis leptorrhynchoides
ATTATAAATTCATGAGGGTGATTAGTGTAGAAAAGTGATTAAAAATACCTAGTTTGTAAGCATATTATTTTACATCACATTTGATATTTTGCTTCTTGTCGTCAAAATCAGTAGCTATTGCTGAACTTAATGTTAGTCTTTGAAAGTGCGTTGTTCTACCCTGTTTTGTACATAATATAAAATACAAACATATATATACATATTTTTGAAGTTGGGTATATTACCCCACGTTCAAAAATTTATAAAGTCTAATATCTTTTTGGCATACTTTAGATCAATAAAATTAAAAATAATGATAACAAAATTTGCCGTCCCACCCTCGGGTAAAGCAATTTCGGCTTAATGACCTAGTCTTCAACTCACGACGAATTTTATAAATCATTTTTTCAACTTAATGAATTAAAGTAAATTTTGTTTTTAAATATCACACAAAACTTAAAAGCATATTAATTTCATATAAAACCTAAAAAAAACAAAAATTCAGAATGGGGGGAGAAAACTAGTTCTTTAGTGTCTGCTAGCGGAAAAGACCAATCGGATTCCATTCTCGGAACTACACGAGAACAGAACAACTAACTCTAGATAACATTTTCTTAGAACATTTGAATCTCCCCACACTTAGGTAGCTGTGGTGTCGAAATTGTGATTAACTTCATCGTCAATTTCTTTTGGTCCATAATCAACTTGCCTATCTGTGACTTTTTCTTTAAGCCAGTGCCCGGCTTCTTCCGTAATATCCCAAAATTCAACTAGTTTCGCCTTTTCTTTAGGCGACAGATTGGATACTAACCGGTTACATAACTTAAAGTTCCCCTTACTTCTAGCATCGATAGCCCGTTTAAAAAGTTTCTTCATTGAACTGTTAATAACGGAGTCATTTAATTTCGTATCAACAACGGGGTTCTTTATTATCAAGTCATCATTAGGTTTTACTTCATTTTCCCCACACTTAGGCGTTTTATTATTGCTAAGCACTACCGTTGGAGTTGGTAAAACAACATGGTTATTACCAATCGTTTTTACTGGTTCAACGGTTTTAGTTGGTGGAGATTTAGACTTTCGAATCATAAAGGTGATTGATTTGTTACCACTTTTAAGTGTCATTCTTCCATTTCCTACATCAAATAACGCCCCGGTGGACGCAAAGAATGGTCGACCTAAAATTAGAGGAACGTTTGGGTCCTCTTCTATATCAATGACAATAAATTCAACTAGAAAGGTTAAATTACCTACTTGAACGGGTAGGTTGTCAGCAATTCCAACTGGGTGCTTAATGGTTTGATCAAAGAGTCGAACACTCATATCCGTTGGACTTAACTCACCTACACCTAATCTCTTATATAATGAAAGAGGCATAACACTCACACTTGCACCTAAATCTGCTAGTGCATCATACATGACACAATCACTAAGTAGACAAGGAACAATAAATTCACCCGGATCACCTACCCTAGATGGAGGTTTTGGTGGAACTGTATTCACCGGGTTTATATTTACGGCTTTTGTTTCTTGCACTTTCTTATTCTTTTTCTTCTTCTTCTTTCCAGAGGTATCACAATCTTTATTACCTATCACTTGCTCGTACTCAACTCCTTTTCTTGGAAACGGGATGGGTGGTTTGTATGGTGCCACCACTGGCTTTACATACTCGGGTGGTGGTGGTGTAACTTCTTCATTGTTACTCTCATCTAAAACCTTCCCATCTTCTGGTATTGGTTTTTCAGAATTTGTTGATATCATGTTAACATTTTCATTCCGAGGATTTACTTCATTATTACTCGGTAGCTTTCCTTGTTCCCTTTCACTTATCATGCTAGCAAGAGTACCTACGTGTTTTTCTAGATTCAAAATGGAAGCTTGTTGAGTTCTTAATGACTGATCAAACCTCTCATTCGTTTGGGTTTGAGATGTAATAAATTGTGTTTGAGATTCCATTAGCTTTAATACCACTTCTTCCAGATTTGACTTTTTCTTTTCGGTTTGTTGTTGTGGTTTATATAAGCCAGGTCTTTGTTGATTGAAAGTGTTGTTTTGAGTTGGTTGGTTATTCGGACCTTGTTGGTTATACGAGTTATTGTCGGGTCCTTTTGGATTGTAAAGAATGTTTTGATTTCGATTGAAGTTTAGCTTTGGCGGTTGATAATTATTTTGATAATTATTTCCAGGCCTTTGGTTCATATAGGAAACATTCTCTCGTTGTTCCAATGTTGGTTCAATGTGACAACCTTTCAATAAGTGTGGTCCACCGCATAGCTCACAACTGATTCGTATTGCGTGAATATCTTTATTCATCTTTTCCATTCGTCTTTCGAAAGCATCTATTTTTGCTGAAACGGAATCAAAGTCATGGCTAGAATCGGCTCTAGCCGCTTTAGATGAACGAAAGATATCTTTTTCTTGATGCCACTCATGAGAGTGGGAGGCTGTGTTATCAATAATTTTGTAAGCTTCAGTTGCGGTTTTCTTCATAATGGAACCACCAGCTGTTATGTCGATGTCTTTTCGTGTAGCAACGTTGACACCTTGGTAGAATATTTGTACTATTTGGTAAGTGTCTAAACCGTGTTGAGGACATCCTCTCAACATCCTTCCGAATCTTGTCCACGCCTCATATAATGTTTCATTTGGCTTTTGCGCGAACGTAACAATTTCTCCTTGAAGTCTCACGGCTTTAGATGCCGGAAAGAATCTTTGAAGAAATTTTTCAACTAAGACATCCCATGTGTCAATCGCCCCTTCAGGTAAAGATTCTAACCAATCTTTGGCTTCTCCCTTTAAAGTCCAGGGAAACAACATGAGATAGATCTGCTCATCTTCCACTTCTCGGATTTTGAATAGTGTACAAATTCTTTTAAACGTACGAAGGTGTTCGTTAGGATCTTCATTCGGTGCACCACTGAATTGGCATTGGTTAGTTACCATGTGTAGAATTTGTCCTTTGATTTCATAATCTGGCGCATTAACTTCTGGCTTAATAATGGCGTGACCTTGGCCCGTGCGTGTGGCTCTCATTCGATCTTCCATACTTAGAGGTTCCGTTACTTCCATAATTGAATTTGTTGAATACGAATCACTAGAGGATTCTGATTTAATGGTTTGTGGCTCAGGAGGAATAATTAGTGGTTCAGGATCTTGGAATTGTCCTTGAATATGCTCCGGGTTCTTAATTGTGAAGTCGGGTTCAAAAGATGGATTATCGGAAATTTGAGTTGGAGTTCTTGTTCGACTGGATGACGATTCTAAAGAAAAATCAACGGCGACAATATTTGCTAGATGTCTTGATCGAGTTACAGGTGGTGAACGTATGAAAGGTGGTGAACGTTTTGCTCGGTGCATTCACAGAATATCCTATTAGTTATAAAAATAAGAAAAACTTATATAAGTTGTCCAATCAATAGACTTTTCTGATTTTGCCCACGTTTCGAATAGCCAAAAGATGCAGCAGAGGGGCAGGATTCGTTTGGTCTCAATATAATTGAGTACTGTTTGGCTCCAATAACCCGGTCCACGTACAAATCCAACTATTACTACGAACCAGAAAATTTTGATGTCTATCAATTTAACCACTTAAAATAAATTTTCGTAATTTTAAGAAATTTAGAGAAGAAGTAGAAAAAAATCTAAGTCCTAAAAACTAGAATGGCGAGAAATAAGAAAGAAAAAGATTGCGCGTCGAAAAAGGTCGAAAAATAAAAAGGTCGAAAAATAGGCGTCGAAAAATAAAAATAAGAAAGTAGTGCGAAATACGGCGTCGTAAAATTCTAAAGCACCTAAAACTTAGTCTAAGGAATAAGCACTTAAGGGATTTTACGGCAAAGCCTAAAAATTCTAGAAGTAAAAATAACTATGGCAAAACTAAACTTAATACTAAAAGTTGCGACTATAGTCTAAAAATCTAAAGGTAATAAAACTAAAAAAAATATTTTTTTTTTTTATAGACAAAATCTTAAAAAAATATATTTTTTTTTTAATAAATTTTTTTTTTTTACGTTTTTTTTTTTTTTTTTTTTTTATGTTTTTTTTTTCTAAAAAAAACGTTTTTTTTTTTTTTTTTTTTTTTAAAATGATTTTTTTTTTACAAATTAATACTTTTTTTTATAATTATTATTTTTTTTCAAAACTTTTTTTTTAATTCATTTACTATTCATGAATAGTAAATGAAAAGAAATTAATTAATTTACTATTCACATGAAAGCGACATGATAGATATTATTAATTACAAGTTACATAATATACCCCTAAAGTATTTAATAAATACGACTTTTTAAAATTTTTACGATTCAAAATATATTCTAAAATATTATTATATTATTATATTTTATTTCAATATTATTATATTATTATATTCTATTTCAATATTATTATATTATTATATTTTATTTCAATATTATTATAATTAAAAATATAGCGTTTTAGCGCTCCCCGGCAGCGGCGCCAAAAACTTGATGATGTAGCGTGAGGGTACGAAATAGTATTATTTTTAATACAAAATACTACAAAATATGACACAAGTTTTATTAATTTACGGATGGGATATACCTAAACCTTGCTACAACACTATAGGCAGTGTACCTAATCGTAGAGTAGTGTAGTTTTTAGTAAGTCCGGTTCGTTCCACAGGGAGCTGGTGATACTTACTATATTTTTAACTATATTTATACAAAATATATATAATTATATAAGTAGTAATATTATTATAAAAGGGGGGTTTTACCGTTTAATGACCGGTTTGTAGATTCTATATTTTAAGCGTAAAGATAAATGACGATAATTAAAGTGCGTAAAATAATGACAATAAATAAAATGACAGTAAATAAAATTGCGAGTAATAAAATGACAGTAAATAAAGATACGATGAGAAATATAATAAAAGAATTATGCTTATTTAAACTTCCGTAATCATGATGTTTGACGTGTTGATTTTAATTTATTACCATGGGTTAATTGTCCTTTGTCCTGGTTTATTTGATACGTCTATCTGGTTTTTGTCCATAATAGTCCATCGGTCATAAAAATAAAGTGCGAGTATCCTCGTCAAATTACCCTTATACCCGAAGTCAAATATTCCAACTGATTAAGGATTTAAACTGTGACGCAGTTATCACTTCTGTCAACAATTACACCAGTTATCACTGTATGTAATCCACCCCTGTTTTAATTAGTTTATGAATATTAATTCATCCACTTGATCAGAATGAATAATCAATTACCCAACCCAATTGATTAATTAAATGATTATAACAGATTCCATATGAACATCACTAAATAGGACAACCATAATCATTATTAATTATTAGGTTAATTAATTTGAAGATAGGTTCGACAGACTCCAATGAGTTGTCACTCAATTAGACAATACCCCCCATCTATTAATAGTCAATAGTTCAATTTCCACAAGTGTCGGTCTTTTGCCCAAACCTTAATTATGGTCCAAAGTTCAATAACCCCTTCTTAATATTTTAGCCCAACATCACGATTACTTCGGCTCAAATAAGCATAATAATAACTTAGTTACGATACATTAATGTAAAAAGGTTGAACATAACTTACAATGATTAAAAATAGCGTAGCATTACACGGACAGAATTTCGACTTACACACTCAAACGATCTCTATCATAAATCTTATTATTATCATAATTTAAAATTAAAATTAAGATTATTGTTATATCTTATTAAGTTAACATTATGATAGAGATATAGAATATAGATATTGATAATTGATATTGATAAATAAGAAAAAGATAGAAAAAGGTGTGTTTTTACATTACGATTACAAAGCCTTTTATAGGCGAATTTAGAAATTGAATTTTCACTTATGACCCCTGAACTATGCTCAATTAACAACTTTTTATTATTTAATATTATTCTTATTATGAATTATTTAAATATTATATTTTATTCTTGTGCATAGTTGACTCGTAATTTTTACACCGTTGCGTCGAGCGTTGAGAGTTGACTCTGGTCCCGGTTCCGGATTTTCGAACGTCCTTGCGTACAATTTTATATTTTGTACTTTGCGTTTTGTAACTTGTACTCTTGTCATTTTTAGACGTTCCTCATCAATAATTTGAACCTTTTTGATTGTATCTTGTACTTTTGAGCTTTTTGGACCTTTGTGTCTTCAATTCGTCGTTTTCGCCTTTTGTCTTCGCACTTATTTAAAATAAACGAATATTACTTGAAAATGGAACAATTGCAACTAAAATCTTGTCTTTCTTGGGGGATTTTGCTATGAAATATATGTTCCTTTTTAGCCTTATCAAACGTCTCCCGTACTCTCGTGTAATTCAAAATAATTCGTTCGGTTAATTCCCGCACCCGACAACAAACTTGAGGGACTAAACTTGCCAAGAGACTAAACTCTTGACTAGGTCAACTAGTCAAGGTATCCTCCCCACCATTCATTCACCACCACCACCATCTTCATACTTCCACTTTTCTCTCTAATCTTCTCAACACAAAATCATCATCTAAATTCGATCTAGGAAGTAAACATCAAAACAAATTACATTTTCGTGATCCTCTCTTCATCCTCTTCAATTTGGTACCAATTTCACTACTTGGGGTAAGGTTTCTAAAAACACTAGATTTCTCTAAATTCGTGTTTTTGACTTGAAATGGTGTTAGTTAGTGTCTATGGCTTGTGTCTAGCATGAATACATGATTTACTTGCTCGATTTGTTGTTTTGAGTAACTAGTATGAACATTTGAAATGGGTGTGCTTAATATTTGATTTTAGATGAATTAATGTTGTTAAATTGTTAAGGTTCATGTTTTAATTGTGTTACTAGTATCACTAGCTTCGTTTTGAGGTATAGGTTGATTAAGAAAACTTCAAACACATGAATATTGATTTTGTGAACTTTGAGTTAGGGTTTGATGAACTTGAAATGAACTTTTGATGCCTTAAATGACATGATATGTTGTTAGTAAGTGTTTAGTTGTATTGCATGTTTAATTATCTTCGAAACGGCATATCATATGTGTAAATTGGATCACCGAATCATAGTATGAGATTATTGAACTTGAATGTCATAAATGAGGAGTATTGAATGTGATTTGGGTTGTTGTAAGTGTTGAATTGATTGATGAAATGTGTTTAGTCGTTTTCCTCGTCAAAATACCTTTCCAACTGTGTATGATACATGTCCTAGGTGTTTTCGATTCACAATTTGAGTTTGTTTGAGTTTTGGTTCGTGCATTTGTGTGTTGCAGCAAAACAGGACCTGCATACTGATTTGGACGCCGTCCAGATTCTTGGACGCCGTCCAGTCCTTCAATGCTGGACGCCGTCCAGCAAATCTGGAAGCCGTCCAGATGCACTACCAGGGACTGTTTTGGTTTGCCTTTTTACGAAAAATGTTTGCTATGCTACGCACCTCTTATTCACATGTAACTTGTTCTAACATGCTCATATATGATTATGAAACTTAGAAAAATAGTCTGAGTCCCGACCCGAACATGTTGACTTTTTCGTTGACTTTGACCCGGCCAAGTTGACTTTTAATCAAACTTAACCGAATACTTATGCAATCTTTCTAACTTGCTTCTATACTTGTATCTTGCATGAAACTTGACAATTTGTTTCACATGCTACATAATCGAGTCGTAACGAGCCATAGGACTAATTGAACAACTTTGACCAATCGTGTTTACCGTTATTGATACAACTTACTTGTTTAGGTCAAGACTAGCGTTTGTTTTATGCACGTTACATGTTGAAGTATCTTTTTACTCTTGCACTCAAGGTGAGATCATAGTCCCACTTTTACTCTTTTAAACTTACATTTGGGATGAGAAAACATAAATGTTTCTTTTTACTAAGTGAACACAAGTACAGGAAAACAAACATTCTACCTACGAGTTTAGAACAAAATCCTCAATTCGATTATCATTAGTTACACTTGCCGGGTGTAAGCGAGAACTTATGTTGTATGGATCCATATGGGTTTGACAAACCCTCATTCAGAAGGTTCGCTACCGTCTACGAATGAAATATATTTTCGATAAACAGTGTATGTTCTAACACTATTGTGATGGGGTTCTATGGAAGGAATGTTAAGCCTTGATAATTGGGTGCTCGTGAAAAAAATTTTGGAATGGTTAACTATTATTTTGATGTTGCAAATCTTGTGGTTCAATTTACTTATTTACTCACTTACTTACTTAAACCTATGATTTCACCAACGTTTTCGTTGACAGATTTCTATGTTTTTCTCAGGTCTTTGAACGATATGTGATACGTGCTTCCACTCATTACTTTGATACTTGCATTGGATGTCGAGTATATGTGCATACATGGAGCGTCTTTTGACTTTATTTAAAACTGTGTCGCATAGGTTTCATTTGTACTTAACTTTGTAACGTAACTTTTGGTTGAACAATTCTTGTAAACTTGGAAACAATCTTTACTTTTGAAATGAAGGCGACATATTTTGGTCAAACGTTATTTTAAAGACTTATGACCACGTAACGGGACCTAAGTAGTCGGCACCGTCAATGACGATTTTGTCGGGTCGCTACAGATGGTATCAGAGCGTTGGTTGTAGGGATTTAGAGTTCATTGGTGTCAACCCCGAGTCATAGGGTACATTAGTGAATCTAGACTACAACCGGCATATAGACTTGAAGTAGGAATTACTTGACTACTTGTGCATTTATGCTCGAACTCTTTTATTCACATCTAACTCTTATTCTACCTTAATCTCACGTGGTAGATTTGATTGACGCGCCACCTTGACTATATAAAATGATGTCGAATGCACATATGAATCAGGGTAATATAATTTCCGGGATTATATTACGGTGACCCATATGAACGTTCCGACATTATGACATAAAGAATTTAAGGCGAGTCAAGGAAATTTTTTTCTCTTTATCTTGATTCCATATCACGATTAGTATTATTGATAATACTAATCAATGGTATTTTTGTGTCATGAAGGAACAATGGCTCACCAAGGTCAACACAATACTCCTTCCGAAACTCTCGAACAAGCTCTTCAACGAATGATAGCCACCGCCGTGGGTGAGGCCGTGGCCGATCACTTCTCCAACCACAACAACAATCAGGGAGCCGGTAATTCAAACGAGGGGTGCTCCTACAAAAATTTCATGAAGTACAACCCTCCCACTTTCGATGGAACTGAGGGACCGGTTGCTCTCACCCGATGGTTCGAACAAACGGAAGCCGTTTTTAGCATAAGCGGTTGTCGGGACCAAGATAAGGTCAAGTTTTCCACCCTCACTCTCACCGGTATTGCTATCTCATGGTGGAACACGTATGTACAATCAGTGGGTATCGATGAAGCCCTTACACTCTCTTGGACCGAATTAAGAGAAAGAATGATCACCAAATATTTCCCGCGCGAAGAGACTCGAAGGCTCGAACAGGGGCCAAAAAATTTAATAATAGCCCGAAATGACCTCGAAGCTTATAATCAATGGTTTGCCGAACTAACCTTAATTTGTCCAAACCTTCGGGCTCCCAGGCCCCAAGGAGTTGAGTTTTACATGGATGGCCTCCCTAAGAGCATTCCACACGGGGTAATGCCATCAAGACCCGCCGACCTACAAGAGGCTGTGATGATAGCCCGCCGATTTATAAAAACGGTGGACGAAATTGAAGCACCGGCACCAACGGTCGAGGCCCAGCCGGGCAACAACAAAAGAAAATGGGAAGCCTCTCCATCAAACAACCACAACCACAACGACTCCACCAAGAAGCCTTTCACCCCCGGTGGCAGGAAAAGTTATGCCGGGACTCGACCTTTTTGCAACAAGTGCCACAAACATCATTATGGAAAATGTGGCAAACCATTTTGCATCAAGTGTCAAAGAATTGGCCATGTGGCCCATGTTTGTAAAAGTACCGCCTCCGTCGCTCAAAAGGAGCCCAATGTACCGAAAACGGGTGTTTGTTATAAATGTGGCCAACCGGGTCATTTTAAGAATGCATGTCCAAAGAAGAAAGAAAACACCAATGTACGCGAATGAGCTTTCGACCTTAACACCTAGGATGCCCGAGATGACAATGAACTAGTCACGGGTACGTTCCTTCTCAACAACTCTTATGTTTCATATTTATTCGATTCGGGTGCCGATAAAATGTTTTGTATCCAAGGCGTTGGAGCCTACCCTTTGCACTCCACCACTCCCCCTAGATATTACTTAGGCCATTCAAGTGTCCAACAGAAAACTATTGCGTACCGACAAATTTTATCGGAGGGTGTACGTTAAACTTATTGGGTGGATAATTTAAATTTTGACTTGATACCTATAGAACTAGGGAGCTCAAAACCTATTCGTTAAGAAGAAATGTTTCCCTACAAATTTGTATAGATTATTGTGAACTAAGTAATTTTTGGTCGAGAACTGATATCCTCTTCCCCATACCGATGACCTCTTGGTCAATTGCAAGGATCATGTGTGTATTCCAAGTCGACCTCCATTCCGATTATCATCAATGAGGGTTAAGGGAGAAGATGTCTCCAAAACCACTTTTCGAACTCGTTACGATAGTTGTGAATTCCTTTTAGTAACCGTTCAGTTGATCCAAGGCTCCGTCTGTATTCATAGACCTCCTGAACCGCGTATGCAAACGTATCTAGACAAATCCGTTATCGTGTTTATAGATGATGTCTAAATCTATTCAACAATAAGGAAGAAAATCGAACAACATCTCCGTCATACACTCGAACTCTTGAGAAAAGAGCAACTCTACGCCAAATTTTCTAAGTGTGAATTTGGCTAAACGAAGTCAATTTCCTAAACCACGTTGTTAGTGGTCCAGGTATTGAAGTAAACCTTGCAAAAATTGAAGCCCCACGTAATCGGGAAACCCTCACCACTCTGACTTGTATTCGTAAAATCTTAGAACTCGCCATTCGTTACCACAGATTCATTTCCGACTTTTCTCGTGTTGCTCGTCCTTTAACCCCGTTAACTCACTGAGGAAAGAATTAAACCTCTCCGTGTCCGAACTTTGAACGTGATTTTTCACCCCAACCTTACTAGCTAAATTCGTGTAGCACAACATGGAAATCTTTCTACGTGGACGCCTGAAAGGCATACCCTCTTGACTCAAAATCAAGGAAACTGAAATTCGTTATTATGCCTGAAAAATTGGAACACTTATGTATGGACCCCATCAATCTCCTCATCATCACGTACCACGTTACATAACTCTACTTTTTCACTATTATCGTATGATATTACTGGGACCCAAGATAACACATAATCTAAGGATACCTCTTTCTTCCTTGACTTATCATCCTTATGCTTCTGATAATTGCCCATCTACCACTCAACCCCGAACTATACGACTATGTGTGTTGTCTCGTATCCCACCAAGTCTCAACATTTGGCCACTAGATGCGCGATATGGCTACCTCAAGGTATAAAACTCATCCTATTCTAAGTTCTCAATTCACTCCTATCTTTTCGCTCGTACTTCCGTATAAGGAAATCTTTTATATAATTTCTCAATGGAGAGAGAGACTCTTCACGTATTACTGGTGCTCGCCACGAGGGAGAATATCCCTGATGAACATTTTCGGTAGCCGATAAGAAACTTGTACCAACAAATGCTTTCGAGCCCTAACTAACTTGTTCAAACATATCTTAAAGGATTCTATTCCAACCCGGTGTACATTTATCAATTATCCTGGATCGAAATACTCGTTACACATCTAGTTTACAAGAAGCCTTAGGAACACGTTTAAACATGAGTACCGCGTATCATCCACAAACTGATGAACCAAGCAAACGAACGATTTACATCTTGGAAAGACATGTTACAAATTTGTATTGTCGCCTTTAGTTGAACCCTCTTACAACAGTAGTTACCACTCGCGTGTTAACGCACACTTTTCGAAACTTTTTATAACCGAAAATGTCGTTCTCCTATTCGATGGACCGAAGTAGGTGACAAGCAATTCACAGGATCCGAACTTATTCAAGAAACAACCGTTGAGATAGTACAAGTCCAAGAAGGACCCAAGACGGCCCGTGGGTCGCCAAAAGGACTATGTCGATGTTAGGCGTAAACCTTCCGTATTCCAAGTCAATAACCGGGTAATATTGAAAAATCGCACCTTGGAAAGGTGTAATCCGTTTCGGGAAATCGAGAAAAGTTATATCCGCAATATTGATCCTTTTGAAATCTTGGGGCGTATTGGAACCGCTTCCTACCGTTTAGAACTTCCGACTCAATTAAGTTTCCGTTTACCCTACGTTCCGTATAACAAACTTAGAGACGTGTCCTACGGAACAGGAACGTGCTACTTTTCTATTGATGACAAACTCCTCTTCGTAGAAAGACCGGTTGAAATTGTGGATCGTAAAACCAAGCCTTAATACAATGTAAACCCTAACTATCCAGAATCGTGGAAATGCCCAAGGATGTATCTACACTTATTCGTAGATTGGACAACATAAGGTCTCGAGTAAGAGACATCGACTGTTACTTCCAACTAAATTTCGGGACGAAATTTCTTTTAAAGTGTGGGTTATGTAACATCCCGCATTTTTCTGTTAAATTATTTTAACGCCCGTCTTTTTATTTTAATAATATCCTTCGTATCTAGATTCGTATACTCCGTTAGCTAACATTCGTAATATTTTCGTTATCGGATTATAACGTCTCCCGTACTCTCGTGTAATTCAAAATAATTCGTTCGGTTAATTTCCGCACCCGACAACAAACTTGAGGGACTAAACTTTCCAAGAGACTAAACTCTTGACTAGGTCAACTAGTCAAGGTATCCTCCCCACCATTCATTCACCACCACCACCATCTTCATACTTCCACTTTTCTCTCTAATCTTCTCAACACAAAATCATCATCTAAATTCGATCTAGGAAGCAAACATCAAAACAAATTACATTTTCGTGATCCTCTCTTCATCCTCTTCGATTTGGTACCAATTTCACTACTTGGGGTAAGGTTTGTAAAAACACTAGATTTCTCTAAATTCGTGTTTTTGACTTCAAATGGTATTAGTTAGTGTCTATGGCTCGTGTCTAGCATGAATACATAATTTACTTACTCGATTTTTTGTTTTGAGTAACTAGTATGAACATTTGAAATGGGTGTGCTTAATCTTTGATTTTGGATGAATTAATGTTGTTAAATTATTAAGGTTCATGTTTTAATTGTGTTACTAGTATCACTAACTTTGTTTTGAGGTATAGGTTGATTAAGAAAACTTCAAACACATAAATATTGATTTTGTGAACTTTGGGTTAGGGTTTGATGAACTTGAAATGAACTTTTGATGCCTTAAATGACATGAGATGTTGTTAGTAAGTGTTTAGTTGTATTTCATGTTTAATTATCTTCGAAACGGCATATCATATGTGTAAATTGGATCACCGAATCATAGTATGAGATTATTGAACTTGAATGTCATAAATGAGGAGCATTGAATGTGATTTGGGTTGTTGTAAGTGTTGAATTGATTGATGAAATGTGTTTAGTCATTTTTCTCGTCAAAATACCTTTCCAACGGTGTATGATACATGTCCTAGGTGTTTTCGGTTTACAATTTGAGTTTGTTTGAGTTTTTGTTCGTGCAATTGTGTGTTGCAGCAAAACAGGACCTGCATACTGATCTGGACGCCATCCAGTCCTTCAATGCTGGACGCCGTCCAGATGCACTACCAGAGACTGTTTTGGTTTGCTTTTTACGAAAAATGTTTGCTATGCTACGCACCTCCGATTCACATGTAACTTGTTCTAACATGCTCATATATGATTATGAAACTTAGAAAAATAGTCCGAGACCCGACCCGAACATGTTGACTTTGACCCGACCAAGTTGACTTTTAATCAAACTTAACCGAATACTTATGCAATCTTTCTAACTTGCTTCTATATTTGTATCTTGCATGAAACTTGACAATTTATTTCACATGCTACATAATCGAGTCGTAACGAGCCATAGGACTAATTGAACAACTTTGACCAATCGTATTTACCGTTATTGATACTACTTACTTGTTTAGGTCAAGACTAGCGTTTGTTCTTTGCACGTTACTTGTTGAAGTATCTTTTTACTCTTGCACTCAAGGTGAGATCATAGTCCCACTTTTACTCTTTTGAACTTACATTTGGGATGAGAAAACATAAACGTTTCTTTTTACTAAGTGAACACAAGTACAAGAAAACAAACATTCTACCTACGAGTTTAGAACAAAATCCTCAATTCGATTATCATTAGTTACACTTGCCGGGTGTAAGCGAGAACTTATGTTGTATGGATCCATATGGGTTTGACAAACCCTCATTCAGACGGTTCGCTACCGTCTACGAATGAAATATATTTTCAAGAAACAGTGTATGTTCTAACACTATTGTGATGGGGTTCTATGGAAGGAATGTTAAGCCTTGATAATTGGGTGCTCGTGAAACAAATTTTGGAATGATTAACTATTATTTTGATGTTGCAAATCTTATGGTTCAATTTACTTATTTACTCACTTACTTACTTAAACCTATGATTTCACCAACGTTTTCGTTGACAGATTTCTATATTTTTCTCATGTCTTTGAACGATATGTGATACATGCTTCTGCTTATTACTTTGATACTTGCATTGGATGTCGAGTATATGTGCATACATGGAGCGTCTTTTGACTCTATTTAAAACTGTGTCGCATAGGTTTCATTTGTACTTAACTTTGTAACGTAACTTTTGGTTGAACCATTCTTGTAAACTTGGAAACAATCTTTACTTTTGAAATGAAGGCGACATATTTTGGTCAAACGTTATTTTAAAGACTTATGACTACGTAACGGGACCTAAGTAGTCGGCACCATCAATGACGATTTTGTCGAGTCGCTACAAAGTCGATTACCCCGAACAATTTTGAGGTGAATTTGAACCTGAACCGGACATATTTGGTGACCTGAAATTGTATATATTGGAAGAAAGAAAGTCATTAGGTTGAGAATTTGATTTTGGTTTTGTTTAGGTTTGACATGGTTATGAAATGATAGAGAAAATGTATAAAATTTTGAATGAATATTTATGAAATGTCTATAAAAAATGGTTGAATGATTTTTATTGTAAAAACAGATAAAGTGTTTTTTGAAGGTATTTCATATGCCCGAGAGACATAGTAAATTAATGTGGCCAATATGTTATGATCCAAGTCGGGTCATACCCAATAACAAGCCGTCAACACTTTTATGAATTTGTTTTAATGAGTGGATCTTTAAAATAAATACTTGACACTTAGACTTTAGAAATTGGTTTTCTAAAGATAAAATGTAAGAAATAATTATTTGGATAATTATAAGTGCAAGTTTAATTATTTATATGATTAAACTTATATGTGTGTTATAATTTTATAAAGTGGTTTATAAAATTATGTATAAATGTGTAAGTATCAAATAAATGTTGCAAGACATTTTATTTAAAGAAAAGCAAAAAAAAAAAAAAAAAAGGAGGGGAAGGGTGGTGGTGGCGGTTTTGGAGTCCCAAGACACCCCACCCATGCTTGTTTTGGTTAAATGCATTTTACACTCAAGGTTAATGCATGCTTACACACTTTTACACACACACATTATTACTTACTTTTGAAAATCAAAACTCTCTCCCTTTCACCCCTTTTTGGCCGAAAATTTGGAGGAGGAAGAAGGGTTCTTCAAGTTTGATTTTCTTGCATTTGGTGTCTAAAATCCTAACCATACATAAGGTGGTGTTGATTCTTGGTTGCTTGTGGGTATCACTAGCTTGAGGCTTCAAGTAAGGAGCTTGCATTCATCATCTTCTTCATCATCTTCATCATCCATTTAAGAACCACAACCCTCAAACTTTTGAGGAGGTATATATCTATGTCTTCTCTTATATACTTGTAAGCATATCTTCATGACTTGATATATTTATGAAATTTGTCTTTTAAAATGGTTAACATATAACATGAACTTTGCATGCTTCCGCTTACTTTAATCTTCATAAAATGGGTTTTATGAACTTGATAATATGTAGAACATGTTTGTTTAAAAGATTGTCAAATTCCATCAATGGTATCAGAGCCAAGGTCTTTGAAATATGCTTCTTGTTTATGACTTTTAAATCCACTAATCTTATAATCTAGTAACATGCATGAAACTAGAATGTAAAAATTTTTATATTTTGGGAGGGTTCCTTATTTGGCCGAAAATTAGGAGGTTCCAAAATGGGTTTGGAACTTATTTTTTGGTCAAATTTTGTTGTTAGTTGTTGTTCACAATCAAGCCTTGGCCTTGTGGTTGCATGTGTGTATGATGTGGTTGTTTTATTCATTCTTATGGTTTGTAATATTAATTCATTCATTTGGTTTGTAATAATTTGTAATATTTATTCATTTGTAATTTATTTTATATTTGGTATGTAAAATAGATTAGGTTGTAATTTCATTTTCTAGAAAAAATGTATTAGGATATATTTTTTTTGTAAAGAGAATGAAGAATGAAGATGATGAAGATGAATACAAGTTGGAAGCATTTGGATGCAAGATTAAGTGGGAGATTATAAATCTCCTACTTTGTCATAACCCTTAGAAGGTGACATTTGTTTTGGCTAAACAAATGTCTACCAAATTGGCTTGATTGTGGACTTGTTTGTTTTGCATGTTTATTGTGTTTGTATGCTTGGTTGATACAAGATAATCACATATTTACAACTTGCAAAATAACATTATAATTAGTTATAATTAAAACAACAAAAGGACACTAATAAATGGTTATTAAGGACATGATGTTAATGTATATAAAATGGTTTATATCATATAATTGGCTTTACTAATATGACATGAAAATTAGTTTTTCATAATGTACTATACACCAAATGCATGTTGGTGTATGGCAAATGTTTTCTTAAACTAGAATTTATGAAAACTTAAAATCCCTTAACTAAAACAAGGTAAACAAGTTAAACGCCATCCTTTTGTGGAAACACTTGAACATAGTAGGGAACTCATAATGGGATAAAGGTCACCTAACCATTATGAACTAACTAATATGGTTAAGGTAAAATTCGCATGCTTGTGGGATAAAGGTCACCTAACCACTTGTATGTTGATTTTACATGTTTACACAAGTAGGACGACTTGATTTGGGAATCATGAACTTAGGGTCACCGAAGCATGAGGAACAAATAGGCGTAGATGGGATAAATATGCCATGCAAAAGGATTGCATGATCCCATAATTTAGAAGTTGCAAAAGGATTGCAAATGTCATATAAATGACTACCTAGCTAAATCAAATAACGGGATAAAGGTCACCTAACCGAAATTTGATTTATCGTTGGATTCTAATATTTAATAAGACAATTAATTATAAAAGGGTGTTGTTTATTAAATTTAAAATCGATACTTAAATGAACTTTGTTAATTTTGTAGATGGCCGTAAATAACAACAAGATGCAAAATGCACCACTTAACCTAAACAACCTATCATTAAGGTCTCTCCTCGAGAAAGACAAACTCAACCATATGAACTTTATGGATTGGTTCCGTAATCTTAGAATTGTCCTCAAACTTGAGGATAAAGCGTATGTGTTGGAGGACCCTATTCCCGACCAACCGGATGAGGAAGATCTAGAGGGCATGGCTTATTATGACAAGTATTGCGCCGATTCGGTGCAAGTCGCTTGCCTAATGCTTGGGACTATGATACCCGAACTCCAAAAGGATTTCGAACATCATAGTGCATATGACATGATTACGCAATTGAAGGAGATGTTCCTTCAACAAGCACGTGTCGAGTGCTTCGAAACGGTTCGAGCGTTACATGCATGTCGTATGGATGACACCCAATCTGTATCCTCTTATGTCCTCAAAATGAAAAGCCTCATTGATCGCGCAAACCGTCTTAACCTCAACATATCTAATGAGCTAGCCACCGATCTTATCCTAAACTCCTTGTCAAAGAGGTTTGACCAATTTGTAATTAATTACAATATGAATGGGATGGATAAGACCATTGGTGAACTTCATGGCATGTTAAGGACGGCCGAAACTAGCATGGGTAAAAGGGCTTCACCCGTGCTAATGATCAATGATGGTGGGTCTAAAGGTAACAACACTTCTAAGCCTAAGGCGGCTAAGAGGAAAGGACCCGCTCATCAAGGCAAAGGAAAGGGGAAGATGGTTACCTCAACCAAAAACAAGAACAAGAAGCAAAAGGTTGCCGGACAAGCAAACCCCAAGGAAGACCCATGTTTCGGTTGCGGTGAAATGGGTCACTGGAAATGAAACTGCCCGGTCTACCTTAAGGAGTTGAAGGAAAAGAGGGATGCGGGGCAATCCTCAAGTAATATATATATGGTATATATAGAGCTTAGTATTACTTCTTTTAATACATGGGTATTAGACACTGGATGTGGAACTCACATTTGCAATTCATTGCAGGGGTTCAAAAGAAGTAGCAAGCAAGCGGGAACATCAAGTCTCTTTATGGGTAATGGAGCCAAAGTGCAAGTGAAGGCTCAAGGAGACTTTGTGTTAAAGCTTCCAAGTGGTTTGGAACTTATTTTGAATGATGTTTTGTATGCTCCCCATTTATGTCGAAACATTATTTCCGTTTCCCGTTTGAAACAATGTGATTTTAATCTTAATTTTGTTAATGATGATATCCACGTTTATTTAGATAATGTATTCTATTTCAAGGCTTCACCCTCAAATGGAATTTATGAATTGGTTCATGATGACACATCATCTAGTATCTCAATATACCATACTAGCACCAAGAAACTCAAAAGGGATTTGAGTGATTCCTACTTATGGCATTGTCGCCTTGGTCACATAAACAAGAACCGAATGCATACACTTCAAAAGAATGGACTTTTGAAATCAAATGAAATGGATTCGTTTGATGTATGTGAATCTTGCTTACAAGGAAAGATGACTAAAGCACCTTTCAAAGGGACCTATGAAAGGGCTAAAGACTTATTGGGATTAATACATTCGGATGTATGTGGACCCTTTAAGCCCATGACAAGGAATGGTGAAAGATACTTTGTTACTTTCATTGATGACTTTAGTCGTTTCGAATATGTCTACTTATTGAGACACAAGGACGAAACTTTTGAAGCATTCAAAGAATATCAAAACGAAGTACAAAATCAACTCAATAAGACAATCAAGGTACTTCGTACCGATAGAGGAGGTGAATACCTAAGCGATGCTTTCCAAGATCATCTTAGGAGTTTTGGGATTATCTCACAACTTACTCCACCCGAAACACCCCAACTTAATATAGTTTCAGAAAGGAGGAACCGAACCCTAATGGATATGGTTCGATCTATGATGGCAAAAAGCTCGTTACCTCTATCATTTTGGGGTTATTGTCTATGCTCCGCGGCTCGTATTTTAAATATGGCCCCAACTAAGAAAGTGGAACGAACTCCTCACGAGATGTGGTTTGGAAAACCTCCTTCTCTTTCATACTTAAAAGTATGGGGATGTGAAGCTTATCCAAAGCACTATAATGCTAATAAGTTGCATGCTCGATCCACAAAGTGTATCTTCATAGGATATCCCAAGGATGATATGGGATACTATTTCTATGATCCGATCGAGCAAAATGTATTTGTTGCTCGAAAGGCGGAATTCCTTGAAGCTAAGTTCCTAATGGAAGGAAATAGTGAAAGGAAGATAGATTTTGAAGAGGTTCAAGATCAAATAGATGATACACAATTGGTTGACACTAGCACTCAACATGAAAATGTTGAGAATGATCAAGTCGTTGATCAAAGTACATAAGACGTTCGAAGATCTAGTTGGATTAGTAATCCTCCTGAGAGATATGGTTTTCTCGTGGATGGTTGCTATACGGTTGATTTGGATGAACCAACAAACTACGAAGATGCTTTATCAAGGATTGATAAAGACAAATGGCAGGAAGCCATGAACGCCGAGATGCAATCCATGTATGAAAACCAAGCTTGGGAACTTGTTGTGCAACCTCCTAGCTCTAAGCTAGTTGATTGCAAATGGCTTTTCAAGAAGAAAACCGACATACATGGAAACTTGGATACATACAAAGCTAGACTTGTAGCAAAAGGTTTCACTCAAACTCAAGGGGTTGACTATGATGAAACTTTCTCGCCAGTGGCAATGCTAAAGTCTATTAGGATATTATTTGCCATTGCTGCTCACTATGACTATGAAATATGGCAAATGGATGTCAAAACCGCCTTCCTAAATGGATATCTTGAGGAAGATGTCTATATGGTACAACCCGAAGGTTTTGTTGATCCGAAACATCCTAAAAAGGTATGCAAGTTAAAGAAATCAATCTACGGATTGAAACAAGCATCGAGAATGTGGAATCATCGTTTTAATGAGGAGGCAAAGAAATTTGGCTTCATTAAAAATGGTGATGAAGCTTGTGTATACAAGAAGGCTAGTGGGAGCACCATAATGTTCCTTGTGCTATATGTAGATGATATATTATTATTTGGGAATGATATTACCACAATGCAAGAAGTCAAAACTTGGCTAAAGGGTTGCTTCTCCATTAAGGATCTTGGAGAAGCACAATACATATTGGGGATAGGGATCTATAGGAATAGATCCAAGAGATTGATAGGTTTAAGTCAAAGTACATACATTGATAAGGTCTTGAAAAGGTTCAAGATGGAAAACTCTAAGAAAGGTTTGGTACCTATTCAAAGAGGAACCGTTCTCA
Organism: Rutidosis leptorrhynchoides; assembly: GCF_046630445.1. Lineage (NCBI taxonomy): Eukaryota > Viridiplantae > Streptophyta > Magnoliopsida > Asterales > Asteraceae > Rutidosis > Rutidosis leptorrhynchoides. Next base: position 65,302,395 of record NC_092334.1, read on the forward strand.
GTTCATCCCAGTGTCCCACCACAAAAGATGAACAAGAGAGGATGAAAAATGTCCCATACGCATCTGCTATTGGGTCTATCATGTATGCGATGATATGTACTAGACCGGACGTGTCATGCGCTCTAAGCTTGACAAGTAGATACCAGAATAACCCAGGAAACAGTCATTGGATTGCTGTTAAGAGTATATTGAAATACCTTAGGAGGACTAAGGATATGTTTCTAATATATGGGTCTGGTGAGGAGGAACTCACTGTAAAAGGTTACGTGGACGCGAGTTTCTAAACTGATCGAGATGACTCTCGATCATAATCCGGTTATGTTTTCATGTTAAATGGTGGTGCGGTCTCTTGGAAGAGTTCAAAACAGGATGTTGTTGCGTTATCCACTACAGAGTCGGAGTACATTGCCGCCTCACTGGCAGCTCAGGAAGCTGCATGGATGAAGAAATTCATCGACGACTTAGGAGTGGTCCCTTCCATTCAGGACCCTCTTGAGATCTTTTGTGACAACGAGGGTGCGATTGCTCAAATCAAGGAACCTCGTGCTCATCAAAAGACTCGTCACATTGAGCGAAGATTCAACTACATCAGGGATGAAGTTGAAAATGGAAAGATATGTATTCACAAAGTTCACACAGATCATAATGTTGCGGATCTACTCACGAAGCTTTTACATGGGCCAAAACATGAGGGACATGTTTGTGCATTAGGGCTTCGATATTCTAGTGATTGGAAATGATCTATTTTATGTATTGTAACGGAACGAATTAGTTCAAACTCATTAATATAATTATGGTATTAATTTAATTATGAGTCATGTTCCAATTTTGCATATTTTATCCATGAATAAATAATTATTCTAAATTCCGTTGTTGATCACATTTGTGGGAACAAGTGTGAGGTCTAGACTATTATGAACTTGGATTGGTTAACATTCAAATGGTGAATGTGGGGCAAGGTTGCAACCAAGGTTCATAGATATTTGTGGGACACAAATATTGGAAGACCCGCTCTCAAGATTTACTGTATGGAGCCCTTGTGGTTGATCACATGTAATCTTGAGTAAAGGAAAATATCATTGTATCCTCTGACCTGAGATACATATTGGGTTCAGATATTCACCGAATATTGTGCCTTGATTCTTTCCTTCGCTATTCTGAAAAGGTAGCTCATAAGGGAGGCTTCAGGTATGGTACAAAGTGTAGTGTCTAGGACGTATGTAGCCAAGATGGAATTTGTCCCTCCTATTCGTTGAGAGTCAGATGTCTAAGGCCTGATAAAGTTAAATCTATAAGAGAGTGATCACTCTATGTCTCTTGGATTTAACATGACATCTAGGACAAAAGGATATATTGAAAGATTCACCTAATCATATTCGAGATGGGAACTCGAAAGGGATGATGTTATTGAATGGCACCAAGTCATAACACATTGGGGGTGATGGACAGTCGTTAGGTGGTATCCATCACTTGCATTAATTCCTTATGTTTCTCGTGCAAGTGGGAGATTGAAGGTATTTCATATGCCCAAGAGACATAGTAAATTAATGTGGCCAATATGTTATGATCCAAGTCGGGTCATACCCAATAAAAAGCCGTCAACACTTTTATGTATTTGTTTTAATGAGTGGATCTTTAAAATAAATACTTGACACTTAGACTTTAGAAATTGGTTTTCTAAAGATAAAATGCAAGAAATAATTATTTGGATAATTATAAGTGCAAGTTTAATTATTTATATGATTAAACTTATATGTGTATTATAATTTTATAAAGTGGTTTATAAAATTATGTATAAATATGTAAGTATCAAATAAATGTTGCAAGACATTTTATTTAAAGAAAAGCAAAAAAAAAAAAAAAAAAGGAGGGGAAGGGTGGTGGTGGCGGTTTTGGAGTCCCAAGACACCCCACCCATGCTTGTTTTGGTTAAATGCATTTTACACTCAAGGTTAATGCATGCTTACACACTTTTACACACACACATTATTACTTACTTTTGAAAATCAAAACTCTCTCCCTTTCACCCCTTTTTGGTCGAAAATTTGGAGGAGGAAGAAGGGTTCTTCAAGTTTGATTTTCTTGCATTTGGTGTCTAAAATCCTAACCATACATAAGGTGGTGTTGATTCTTGGTTGCTTGTGGGTATCACTAGCTTGAGGCTTCAAGTAAGGAGCTTGCATTCATCATCTTCTTCATCCATTTAAGAACCACAACCCTCAAACTTTTGAGGAGGTATATTTCTATATCTTCTCTTATATACTTGTAAGCATATCTTCATGACTTGATATATTTATGGAATTTGTCTTTCAAAATGGTTAACATATAACATGAACTTTGCATGCTTCCGCTTACTTTAATCTTCATAAAATGGGTTTTATGAACTTGATAATATGTAGAACATGTTTGTTTAAAAGATTGTCAAATTCCATCATTTTTAATACTAAAATTTATTTATTTTTGAAAATTATAACCGTTATATTTCAATTCTTATTAAAATTTCAACGGCTCAAATTGTTAAAGCCAATAGGCACGTGCCACATCACCCATAACGCACCCTTTTCTTCCAGTGATGGCCACCATCGCACCACGGTTTTTTTAGTTCCATTATACCTTGTTGGTGGTGCTATGGTGGCGTGATGGTGGAAATTTTGACCGTTCACATTGCGTTAGCGAGAGTTTAAGGGTCAGGTTTGCAAAGATATTTGTTGGGTCGCTTAGTGTATTTGTAGAAAAAAATAGAATGTTGACGGCGGTTCTATGGCAGACGGGTTAAGCTTTGTAGAAGGGGTTGAGTCCAAGACTAAGAGTGTAATGAAAAGAAAGTGGCGCGTAAAATAGGATCTTTTGTCCTTCGGCATTAAATTGATAATATTTCTTCGGGGAGACGATTTAAAGACTTTGTGGTAATCAAGTTGATGGTTTAAAATTGGATCATGTTGTAGCCACTTCAAAGACAAAGCATCCCGATCTCCGAAAGTATACTCCTTTTCATCTAGATCGGTCATGGGTGTGAACTTTGAGCTAGTGGAAGGAAATCTTGTCAAATCGGGCTCCAAAATTCGAAAACTCGATCATGATGGATTAATTATAAGTTAGTTGATTAGCTTTCGTTTGGTGGGTTTAGTTACGTTATGTTTAAGTTATCTTTTGTTTGTTTTGGATGTTGCTTCTTTTAGTTTTTGTTGTTTGGTTCATGAGTGGCTGAGTTTGTTTAGGTTGGTCCGCGAAGCTCGTGTTTAGACAATGGTTTTTTGAGTGTTTTGTTTTGTTAGTTTTGTTTCTCATGTATGCTTTCTTGTTTAGAGTCTTTATCGAGTCTTCTGTTTGTTATGATCTATTCGAGACGATCACAAATCTCCAGAAATTGGGGAAAGAATTAGAAATTTTGTTGATTGAAAAAAGTAGTTATGATCTGTTACAAATCGATTACCAGTATATGTAATTATTATTATGTTACAAACCCTAACGACCTAACTGATGCTTAACAACTCACTCATCGCTAACTAACTTAGCTTATAATTTCTGGACCATTTTGGTGGACCGACTTGTCTTTTGGGCCTGTGCTCTATGGACTTAGTTATTGGGCTAGACGTTTCAACTTCATCATCTCTAACATCTGTATCATTGCCTTCCCCATTCAAAGCACCATGTCCTCATGGTGCATACATTTCTGCAATTGAATAAAATCGGTTTCATCAATCTATGTTTCTTCTTCAGCCGGAAGTAGCTCCTATTTCACTAGGACTTGAGGAATCAAGATACCTTCCCTTAAAATGTCTCGTCGATTCAAAATATGTTGTGGTCAGAGGATTGAACCACTGTAATTATCACTTTCCGGTAACAACACACATTGCACAGCCTCATCATCACGAAATTGCTTAATTAATGATGCATGAAAAACATGATGGATTCTTGAAGTGACAGGTAGTGCCAATTTGTATGTGACAGCTCCAATTCGTTTAACCACCTTATAAGGTCCAAAATAGCGCGTACTTAAATTTTGATTGATCTTTTTGACCACTGAAATTTGCCTATATGGATGTAGCTTAACCTACACCATATCACCTTCTTTTAAAGCATGCTTTATACGATGTCTATCAGCTACAAGCTTCATTTTTTTCATTTGCTTGTGCTAATACCATTTTTAAAAGCTTCAATTTTTCATGTCGTTCGTGCATCAAGTTGTCCAAAGCATCCAATATAGTAGCATCATTCAAGTAATCTGATATTACTGGAGGTGATCTACCAAACGCCACCTCAAATGGACTCAACCTAATTGATGTGTGGACTGCTGTATTGTAATGGTACTCAGCTAGTGATAAGAATTTGTACCATAACTTTGGGCATTCAGCGACAAAACATTTCAGATATTGTTCAAAGCACCTGTTTATAACCTCAGTTTGGCCATCCAACTGAGGATGGTAAGCAGATGACATCCTCATATTTGTTTGACTGATTTGAGATGATTCAGTCCAGAATCTACTCACAAAACTATATCTCTATCAAATACTATGGACCTTGGCATACCAAGGTATTTAAATAAAATTTCAAAGAATAAATTTGTCACTGCAGTTGCTGTATATCTAGTAGTAAGTCTACCAAAAGAAACACCTTTTGATAACCTATCAACCACCACATAAATCACTGTATAACCATTTAATTTAGGTAACCCAGTGATAAAGTCCATGCCCAAATCCTCCCACACTTTTCCAGGCACATTCAAAGGCTGTAATAAGCCATAAGGAGCAATATTCAGTGTCTTAACTTGTTGGCATATTACACAATTCCTGACATAATTCTCCATGTCTTGCTTCATCCGTTTCTAATAAAATTTGTAGCTATTCTCAAGAAACTCCTTTGTATTACAGCATGACCACCAATTAGACTAGAGTGGAATTCTTCCATTAGTTTATTCCTTAATGTCTTGATTTCAGGAATATATAATTTGTGCTTGTAGTAGAGTAATCCATTCACCAATTTCCAATTGTTATCTTGAAAACTCAAAGTTGATAGTCCAATGATAATCTTTTGGGTTTTTTCATCTTGACTAATAAACTGCTTCAATTCCTTAATGAAAACAAATTGCACAGTACTCAAGACTAAAAAAGAACTTGTTTGAGCAGGTGACCTTGATAAGGCATCAGTTGCAGAATTAGTATTGCCAGGTTTGTACACTATTTGATATTGATAACCCATGAGCTTTGTCGGATAGTTTTGCTGCTGTGGTGTTTGTACTATCTGTTCCATTAAATTTTTTAAACTTTTGTGGTCAGTCAAGATAGTGAATGTACCTCCTAGCAAATATTGTCTCCACTTGGCAATTGCTGAAGTCATAACATATAATTCTCTGATATATGTTGATGATCTCTGCAACTTGAGACTCATTTTCTTACTAAAGTATGCTATTGGGTGCTTTTCTTGCATCAAAACTTCCCCAATTGCTATACCACTGGCATCCGTATCAATTTTAAATGGTTTCTCAAAATTAGGTAATGCCAAAACTGGTATAGTGACCATACTAGCCTTTAATGCTTGAAATGACACCTCTGCTTCTTTGGTCCAAATGAAAGCATTTTTTTTAAGTAGGTCTGTCATAGGCCCAGCAATAGTGGCATATCCTTTGATGAATTTCCTGTAGTACCTTGTTAAGCCCAAGAACCCTTTTAATTGTTTTGTGTTTTGAGGACTTGTCCATTCAACCATTGCTTGAATCTTTGTTGGATCATGAGACACACCTTGGGAATCAATAATATTCCCTAAATATTCAATCTTAGCTACTGCATAGCTACACTTACTTGCTTTCTGCTTTTACATAAAAGTATGTTTTCTCAAAATCTCCAATACTTCTTGTAAGTGTTGTGCATGAGCTTCTAGACTTTTACTATACACCAATATGTCATCAAAAAACACAATTACACATTTCCTCAAAAGTCTAGTAAAGATGGTGTTCATAGTAGCTTGAGAAGTGGATGGGGCATTAGTCAAACTAAATCGCATCACCTTAAACTCATAGTGACCTGAATGAGTTCTAAAAGCAGTTTTATGCACATATTCTTCTTGCATTCTGATTTGGTGATATCCATCCCTCAAATCCAATTTAGTGAAATATGCAGCTCCATGTAACTCATTAATGAGTTCATCTATTGTTGGAACAGGAAACCTATCTGTAAGAACCCGGAAAATTTCAACTTATTTTCAAATCAAAAGTCTAAATGATTTAATATTTCCGAAACAATAAGCAAAGTCTATTATGTTGAGTCTCAAAAATTTTGAAATGTTTTCATGCATTCATTTAACTTCGACTATTTATGAAGATTCATGAACAATAAATTATAATAAAATATATATGTAAATATTGTCCCATTTTTTTAAAAAAAATTAAAAATAAAAATAAGAATAAAGGTTATATATGGGGCTCGAACTCTTGGTGATCGAGACACAAATGGCACGCACGACCAGTGAGGCAACATTTCATTTTTCAACTGACAAGTTAAATAAATTATGCAACCACATTAAGACGTGGGTAGATAAAATAATAACGTGAACGGTAACTACATGTTTTCTATTGATTATATATATACAATAACAAATTTATAATATTTTCTTTTTATATAGGACGGAAGTTAGTAAAAATTATGAAACTTTTAAACTAATAAAATTATATATATATATATATATATATATATATATATATATATATATATATATATATATATATATATATATATATATATATATATATATATATATATATATATATATATATTACATTTTAAAAAGAACTATGTATATTTTAATTGGGACGGAAGACATGGGATGGACAAACCTTTTTATGAGTCCTTTTATAAAACTTAAACCTAAAAATAAATATACACATATTTTTAGATTTTTACCCGTCAATTATTGCCAACAGAGCACGAAATACCAATTCATGAAAACATGGGGATAAAAATAATTCACAAGATAAAGATGTCACGGATTAAAAATAGGATTGTGGCAAGTCATAGCTTTTACCACGTTTTTAATTAATTATAATTTATTTATTATAATTATTATAATATTATATTTATCTTAATTATTAAAAAAAATATAAAAAATAAAGTAGACAAAAACTCACAAGATTATAAAGGTGATGTCTAGATCCATTTACCACGTTTTTTTTCTTTATTTTATTTTATACATTATTATATTATATTATTGTATTATTATATTAAAATTATCATATTATTATATTCATTTATTAAGTCTATATATATCTCTCTTTGTGGTCGACACCAGATGCACACATACATTCCAGTTACACTCCGTATCAATTTTTATTATTATTATTATTATTATTATTGTTATTATTATTATTATTATTATTATTATTACTATTATTATTATTATTATTATTATTATTATTATTATTATTATTATTATTATTATTATTATTATTATTATTATTAATATCAAGATGAACTTCAAGATTAGTAGTTATATTCTATAAACGGGTTATACAAGAGTGTTTCTAATACGGGTTTCAAATCGATTGAAACTAAGGAAAATATGAGTATTGTTCGTGAGGCCAACTTAGCGTTTATCATTTCCGGTGCGTCTGCGTATTTTCCTGCAATATTGAACCACAATATTGAAATGTGAGTTCATTTGATCCCCTTTTACTAAATGTTTTTGCAATTTATATTTTTGGGCTGAGAATACATGCACTTTATTTTAAACGCAATGTACACAAGTACATACTAAATTCTACATTGAGTTTGAACCGAAAATCCTTTAGCTTTGGTAACTAGTAGCTGCCGGTTATAAGGACTAGTGGGCGCGAATAGTTGTATATGGATCCATAGGGTTTGACATCCCCGTCCGTTCCAGGTATAGAGACCCTAGCCTGAAATATAAAGCGGATGTATGCTATTTGAGTTTAGTACACGTTGGTTTGCGTGTATTGTACATGTTGGTTGCATGTATGTTAAAACAGGGGTATTTATTATATATACGTTAAGTTTAGTTGCCAAGGTGCTCAATTTCGTAGAATATTTTGGATGAAACAACTGAAGTCTTGTGGTCCACCTTTATATACAGATTATGCGCAATATTAAAACTCTGAACTGACCAACCTTTGTATTGACACATTTAAGCATGTTTATTCTCAGGTCCCTAAAAGTCTTCCGCTGTTTGCTTATACGTTATATAAGCTATGTGCATGGAGTCATACATGCTTTATTCGAGAAAACTTTGCATTCACAAAATCATCACCATGTATCTTATTTTGACTGTATTGTCAACGAATGTAGTATTGTAAACTATTATTACGGTGATTTTCTATACGTAGAAATCATCAGATGTCGAAAACCTTGGATTTATATATTCATTTATGGTGTGCCTTTTCAAAAGAATTCAATGTTTACAAAACGTATCATATAGAGGTCAATACCTCGCAATGAAATCGATGAATGATATACAACGTCTAAAGGGGATTTGAATGGGTTATTACAGTTGGTATCAGAGCATTGGTCTTAACGAACCAGATTTTGCATTAGTGTGTCTAACTGGTAGTTGTTAGGATGCATTAGTGAGTATGGACTTCGACCGTATATGTTTATTATACGTTTTACATATCATTTCTTGACAGAAAATACATGCTTATCATTTTTAGTCTAGACACGTCTTACTGCAATTATTGCATAAATGGAAGTATAGACAAATCATATCTCATCATATTTATCACAGTAGACATTGTCTGACACTTTTCCTAAATTTCCTCCGTAAATTACTGAATCTTTTTGCTATATATACGTATTCGAGGAGACGGAGATATCATTCAGTATTCAACACCCATTCATATTGAAAACCATTTATCCGATCATATAATATGGATTTCTCACTTGATTCCTCGAACTCCTCGAGCTCCAATGGCAGCGTAACCGGAATGAACCAACCATTTAGTCATCATCTTTTCTGGATGAATTGGGGGTGGGTTCATAGTCGACTTGATCAATGGAGACAAGAAGAAGGTGATCCCTTCCACCCACCAAATTTCCCTATTGATGAAGAACCTGAAGCGCTTACCGGCAAACCAGTCCGAAACACCATTTTTTCTCTTCTTTCCAGGATATCTCGCCACGATTATATAATATCTAGAATTCTAGATCTTATTCATCCCCTTGTTCCAACCGCCAATCATTTCGGAGTAATTGAAGAAGTCAACGAGCTTCGTGCTCGAGTAGTGGCTTTGGAGAATATGGTGCAAAATTTATGAGCACCAGCAGCATCACCAGCACCGACAGCACCACCAGCATCAGCAACAACAACACCACCAGCAGTACCGCCAACATCACCAACACCGCAAGCACTGTAAGCACCAGCAGCATCACAAGCTCCGCAAACTCCGCAAACACTGCAGACAGCAACACCACAGCCACCAAGGAATATTAATAATAATGAGTTAAGATGTATTAACTCATTCTATATATATATATATATATATATATATATATATATATATATATATATATATATATATATATAGTTTGAAACAATAATAAATCTTTTCGTACTAAGCTATTACGTGTGAATTTTAACTGGTAGGTACTACTTGGTTAATTCATATCACTAATATTATATGATGTGCATCCTTCGTTAATGACTTAACAATCGTTAACTATAATCTCTGTTTCAACTCAATAAATTCCATTTCATAATAAACCAAGTGTATTATTCAAATACATGTTTGATTGTACACTTTCATTTTCGATGTACTCGAAACTTTTTAGAAAACATCATTCGTGCCTTGCGAAGTTCACAAGAATTCCACGACCATCAACATCATTCACCGAGGAAATATCAATAAAATTGAATAATGAAGTATTGATTCATAATTTCATTTATATTGAAGAAATACTCCGCGAAGACTATGTAATTTCTAAAGTTTTAGGGATTATTCAATTCTAGTTCCGACTGTAAATCAAATGAGTTTAATTTAATATCAACTCATTAAATCTATATTACATCTGAAGAAAATATACATACATATATTTTCATAAAGACTGTAATAAGAATTCTCTTGTACAAAATATTACTTGTGTGACTTCGCGTTGGAAGCGGAAATGTTTGTGGGAGAAGTGTTTAACTTCTAGTGTTTGTGCGGATCATGAGGACGTGATCCAATTTAAGTGGGGGAGAGTTGTAACACCCGTTTTTCAGTTACACGTTATTTCGAGCGTCATTCGAAATACGAAACTTGTAAGTGTATATTTGGATCCCAAATAAAGTTGGAGTTGATGTTCTAAAACCTTACCATTGGATAGTAAATCTCATTACGTTTCCAACGATATTTGATTCATCAAAAACGGAGCTACGGTCAAAAAGTTATGGCCAAAACAAGTTTCTGAAATCTGACCTGTAGGGTGGAGCGGCGCTCCACCATATGGCGCGGCGCGCCGAAAGTGCCTGATGCGTTTTTTTCAGCATTTTAAAGGGTCAAATGAGGGGTACTTTGGTCCTTTCACTTATGGACGGATTTGAGGATTTAATATCAGTTTTAGATCCACTTTTGGATCATTTTGACATCCATTCAAACACTCCCAATCTTAGAGAGAGAGAGATGAGTTTCTAGAGAGAGGAAGCTTGAGTTAATGATGAAGATGGTGATTTTTGCCCAAATTGGAAGCGGGTTTTGGTTCTCCTTGGTGTTTCTAGCTACTAGAGCTCGTTTTGGTGCTTGAGGTAAACCCTAATCCGAATTGTAGTGTTTGATTTCTTGTTTGAGTTAGGGTTTGTGTTAGTTAGAGTTATAAACCCATTTTATTGTGAAATTTGGGGGTTTTTGGGTAAGATTCATGTAAGTAAGCCTAAATGGGTGACTTAGGGTTTCGATTGATTAAATTGTAAGTTTGGATCTTGCGTGTGTTGGTTAAACCTTAGAACACTTGTGTTGACTTGGTTTTTGGGTGTAAACCCTAATTTAGGTCAAAACGGGTCGAATGGGTATTTTGGGACAAGTAAGCTTGATTCGGTGTTAAATTAAGTTTCAAGTCAAGTTTTGGTAAGTCAAGTAGATAAATACTTGATTTAAGTGTTAGTGGTTGTCTTGGAAATATAATCACTAGTCGTTAGTGATTTTGGGGCGTTTTATGACTTTGGTCAAAATGGGTAATTTGAATTGGGTCAAAATTAAGGATGACACTAATTTGGATTAAATGGATGTTAAACGATTTTGTTAAGTGTTAAATGATGTTTTTGGAATGAATTACTCGCAAGAAGTAATTTTGAGTTAAAATGATATTTTAAGATTTAGTCAAACGTGGTCAACCTTGTTATGGGTCAATATTGCACGTGTTGGGGTTTTTGTGTAATTGGCGTTTGAAATGACTACTACCTAAGTAGTAATTTAGTTTTAAGACCAAGGTTTGTTCTAATGGGTGTAAAGTATGATTTAGGGTTAAATCGTACTTTGTTGTGTTGGTTTGAATTACCACCCGAAGTGGTGATGTGTTAGTGTCCATTAGGTTTTAAATGGGTGGGTTTTGGCGAGCAAGGTGTAATCCCTCGGTTAAGGGATGTTTGTGTCGGATTCTCTTTTAGAGAATGTGTAATTTATGTGTATATTGTGCCTATGTGTATTATAGGTGATTACTTGCTCGGATTTGGGGACGAAGATCATGTTGTACATGACTTATGCGGGCATTCCAAGGTGAGTGGAATAATTATATGCGTATGTATATAATGTATCTATTTGTTGTAGCGTGAAAGGTGTAGTGTCGAGGTGTTAAGACACCACGTTTCACGTGAAGAGTGTAGCATCGAGGTGTTAAGATGCCACTCGGGTGTAGCATCGAGGTGTTAAGATGCCACCTAGGAGTGTAGTGTCGAGGTGTTAAGACACCACTCCGTAAATTAATGAGTGAAGCATCGAAGTGTTAAGATGCCACTCGGGGTGAAGTGCCGAGGTGTTAAGGTGCCACCCTAGGGGTTAGTGGTGCGAGGTGTTAAGTGCCCTAACGGATGTTATGAACACCGATGGCGTTTTCGCGAGCGCCTTTCCCTTGTACTACTGGTCGACCATGGTTATTTGTGTTGTAAGCATATTATATTATTCGAGTTATATTTATATGCGATTGTTATGCTAGCTTGTGGTATTGGAGATTTATAGCTTGTTATTGTGACGATAAGCTAATTATGTTCGCTAGCGTGTTTGCGGTTTGTGTAAGTGTTTGCAAGTAGGTATAATTATATATGTATTCGTATAATTATTGCATTCACTAAGCTTTTAGCTTACCCCTCTCGTTGTTTACCTTTTTACAGGTATTGCGTTATGAAACTAGCTAGTTGTTAGACTAGTTGCGTAGGAGCGCTTGGGCTCGATGGGGTAGCTTTTGGATATGCGGACGCGGATTGGGGATTTGGTAGTCCCCGGGATTATGCTCTTGGTATCGGGTTGGGTTATAGAGTCCTAACTCGTCTAAATGTAAATTGTGATTGAAACTTGTATTTTGTACGAAAGTCGTAAAACGGCCAATGTGGGCCCCATTATGTAAAACTTGATTTTATATTTGAAACAGGTTAGTTTTACATATTTGGATGTATGGTAAAAAGCGTTTCGTCTAAAAGTGTCGGGAACTAGTCAATCTTTTTCGCATTTTGAGACTTTCCGGACAGACCCGAATGGCGCGCCGCGCGAGTTCACTGTGCAGCAAATTTTTTTTTTATTTTGTATTTTCACGTGGTTTGTTCGCGGGTTGGTTTGGGTTGTTACAAGTGGTATCAGAGCATAGTCTAAGGGAATTAGGTGACCTTCGAGTAGGTGCCTAGTCTTAGACTTATTGTTCGTTGTGCGTTATTTGCGGGACTTGTAGGGATACTTGTCGAATTAAGGTTTGTTAGTGCCTTAGAGTAGGTGACTAACTAGGACTTGTGTTGGTCCAAATTGTGATTATGTGGGGCCTTATTGCGTGTGTAAATTAGTGCCTTAGATAGCTAGTGCCTAATGTAAGTAGGCGGACTTGAACGTTGTTTAGTGATAGTCACCTAGGTTGTAGGTTGACTTGTTGTTGCGATATACTTGTGTACATTTATTATTATATTGTATATAGGTGTATATATATACAGGTACCTATTTGGGTGGTGTTCTAGGAATGAATCTATTGGAGAGATTCAAAGGTTTGGCGGTTTTTGAGTGATCAAGTTTGCGGTAAGGACTTTGGTCATTCGGGTATTAGGAAATATCGCGTGTTATTTTGTGTGAATGTTGCGTCAGTCCGGATAAAGTACTTTGCGCGACCATGTGAAAATGGTAAGGTACGCATTTGTAATAGTGACCGATCACCATTATTACGAAAGTGTATCTTGACGTCAAGCATGACATGACAAGTACCGAACGGAGGAAACGTGGCATGGTTGGGGTAGAACGGGACGTATTTGGAATCTTTTATTGGTTCCTAGTTTATAGTGGTCTCGGGTGATGTGCTTGTTGGCACATCAAGTTCGTTAAGAGTCGGGAAGTGTACGATGGATTCGGTTAGTTAAGTGAGTGAGCCAACTCACGAGTTTGGTGCGTGCTTAGCCACCCTAAGTAGTGGGTGCATTATTGAGATTGTAATTGGTTTTAGTTACCCATCGTAACTAGGATGACCGATTTACACTTGCGTGTGTGCGACGAGGACTTGAATTCCGTAATGGAATACGACAAGTCTAATGATTGTAGTTTTGAGTTACACTCGGTAGAGTGTGTGGGTAGAGAATCGTGTTAGGATTCTAATTGTGAGTCGCCTTGGAATTGGCGAATCGAGGAGTCTTCGGATCATTAAACTCATGGGAGTGGGACCCATATGACGATGTTTAAGATAGTGTGTTGGTGTGTTGTGGATTATAGCGTAACATTCCTAACGGAATACCCCCGTCGTTGTGACTGTGCCGATAGGTGGAAGGGTGCAAGACTTGGTGTTCTCAAGCATCTCCTTAGTGTTAGATGAAGGGTTTCGTTAGGCTATATCGTTTTGGCCTTTTGAAAATTGCGGGTAGCGTGTGATCGCTAGGAACTTTCGATAAGACAATAAACCGTAAGGTTGTCGGGTAGGTATGACTTCGGGTCATTATTATAGAGAGATGGGTGACATCGGGTGTATGGAACCTAAAGATCGATTTTCTAAAATTCATTTGATTGTGGTGGGAGTCTGCATGACACTGCGTCAGGTGCCTTTTTATACCTGCTAGTGTAATGTTCAACTCCGGTAGTGGTGTGATCACTTTGTGCTTTGGGTGTCCGTGAGATACCCTTGGAAGCATCAGAGATTATAATAGTGATCGACGGGTGATGGTAATTCGACGGTTGCGAAAGTCGAAGTTTAAGAGCATTGTGACGAATATTTCTTATGAAGTGACGGGTGAGCGAATCTTGTTGCTCTTAAGTGATAGACGGGTAGAGATGACCGGTGAGCCGGTGACGGACTTAATGGTCGGTTAGTCCGAAGGATATGATGAAGTGTTGACATTGTGGTGGACGCAATTATGTGTCGGAATTGGTCACTCTTCTCCATGAAAGTGAGCAATTGTTGAAAAAGCTCGTTGCGTGGAAGGGCGGGTGACCTCGACTGAGATGCACGACTGAGTAAGCGGAGTGACCTATGCCTAGGCTTAGAGGCATATGTAGGACTTAGGTGGAGTTTGCTTTTCAAACAATTAAGGTAGTTAGTTGTGAATTGTGGTATGGATGTGCGATGTCATCGCGTGTATGACGTCTCAAGTGATTGTGCCTGTCGGCTCTGAGAGCTTAAAGTGAATTTGCGATGAATTGATGTTTATGACCAACGGTGACAATGGTCAGGTGTGACGTGGAATTTCAATTCCGCTGGATGTTATCATCTTGGCGGTGAGAATAGGGAGATAAATCCTAAGTGGGGGAGTTTTTACTGTCGCCCGAGGAAAACTCCAGTGGTGTTATGTATAGTGAAATGTCGGAGCGTACCGTGCTAAGCCTCAATAGGTATTCGGAGTTCCTAACGAGGAAGAGTGACGGGTTGCTAATGTTGACTCGAGATCGTGCTTTACGATTGTGAGTTACAACTCTGGAATGTTATGCGTGAAGATTGTGAGGATGGGATCGAAGGAAGTGTAAGACTTCCTATGTAAGGTGGTCGTGTAGTACCAATGTGCGGTATGAGACCAAATGTGAAGTTTGAGATCCCGGAGTGAGAGAATGAAGTGTTGTTGCGAGTGCTCCCGTAGTGAAAAATCTGGGTTGTCATGAAACCCGGACAGTATAATTGAATGAGAACGAGTTCGATATCGTGGCGAATATCGTATTTTCCCTGTCGGGAAACGCAATCGTGAAGATTGTCAGTGGATTATTCCACTTTATGGACGAATGTGAGGCGGAGAGTGTCGATTTTGACTGTCTCACATCGAGACACGCAGATGTTGTTTGTTTACGAGAGTGTGCTCCCTAGTGATACGACTGTTAGTTGCATTGAAATGTTGAGACCATCCTTAACGGACGGTCTAGGTAGGAAAGTTCACCCGGCGTGGTGAATATTTTGTGAGTCGTGTGGCGAATTGCGAAAATTTTGTGATGATGATTCGCCGTTGACGGGATTTTGGTATACGAATAGCTTCTATGCGAGTACTAGGAAGCCGTATTGTATGGTTCAGAGGAGAAACCCTATGACGATGTGTTGATGCTTCGTCTAATTCGTGGTGTATTATTGTTGTCCTGGATTAATCCAGTGACGGATTGGTCGTGTGCGGATTGACTGATTGAGTGATATGGTTACGGACGTAGCTTGTGGCGAGTTGTAGCCGAGAGAACTTGAAGGTATATGTAGTGATTTTCGTATTTTCCTAAATGGAAATTCTGGACGTTGGGTGTATGAGATATCGTTTATTGCGGTAGTGCACGCTAGTGATTATTAGCGTGTGGTTAGATCTTCGGATTTGTAGAAGATGTTATGGATGTCGGGCTTGGTTGTGTTTCGTAAGATCGTGAGGCGTGACGACGATGTTTGTCGGTAAATTGTTCTACTCTTAGGACGATTGTGAAGTGTATGGTATGAGTTTGGATACTCGGCGTAGGAGCAGCGGTTACGGTTGTTTCGACTCGTGGGTTGATTACCCAATATTGTGGTACCATGATGCGTTAGTGCACGAAGCGAGGATTCGAATGAGTTTACTACTTGTGTGACTTCGCGTTGGAAGCGGAAATGTTCGTGGGAGAAGTGTTTAACTTCTAGTGTTTGTGCGGATCACGAGGACGTGATCCAATTTAAGTGGGGGAGAGTTGTAACACCCGTTTTTCAGTTACACGTTATTTCGAGCGTCATTCGAAATACGAGACTTGTAAGTGTATATTTGGATCCTAAATAAAGTTGGAGTTGATGTTCTAAAACCTTACCATTGGATAGTAAATCTCATTACGTTTCCAACGATATTTGATTCATCAAAAACGGAGCTACGGTCAAAAAGTTATGGCCAAAACAAGTTTCTGAAATCTGACCTGTAGGGTGGAGCGGCGCTCCACCATAAGGCGCGGCGCGCCGAAAGTGCCTGATGCGTTTTTTTCAGCATTTTAAAGGGTCAAATGAGGGGTACTTTGGTCCTTTCACTTATGGACGGATTTGAGGATTTAATATCAGTTTTAGATCCACTTTTGGATCATTTTGACATCCATTCAAACACTCCCAATCTTAGAGAGAGAGAGATGAGTTTCTAGAGAGAGGAAGCTTGAGTTAATGATGAAGATGGTGATTTTTGCCCAAATTGGAAGCGGGTTTTGGTTCTCCTTGGTGTTTCTAGCTACTAGAGCTCGTTTTGGTGCTTGAGGTAAACCCTAATCCGAATTGTAGTGTTTGATTTCTTGTTTGAGTTAGGGTTTGTGTTAGTTAGAGTTATAAACCCATTTTATTGTGAAATTTGGGGGTTTTTGGGTAAGATTCATGTAAGTAAGCCTAAATGGGTGACTTAGGGTTTCGATTGATTAAATTGTAAGTTTGGATCTTGCGTGTGTTGGTTAAACCTTAGAACACTTGTGTTGACTTGGTTTTTGGGTGTAAACCCTAATTTAGGTCAAAACGGGTCGAATGGGTATTTTGGGACAAGTAAGCTTGATTCGGTGTTAAATTAAGTTTCAAGTCAAGTTTTGGTAAGTCAAGTAGATAAATACTTGATTTAAGTGTTAGTGGTTGTCTTGGAAATATAATCACTAGTCGTTAGTGATTTTGGGGCGTTTTATGACTTTGGTCAAAATGGGTAATTTGAATTGGGTCAAAATTAAGGATGACACTAATTTGGATTAAATGGATGTTAAACGATTTTGTTAAGCGTTAAATGATGTTTTTGGAATGAATTACTCGCAAGAAGTAATTTTGAGTTAAAATGATATTTTAAGATTTAGTCAAACGTGGTCAACCTTGTTATGGGTCAATATTGCACGTGTTGGGGTTTTTGTGTAATTGGCGTTTGAAATGACTACTACCTAAGTAGTAATTTAGTTTTAAGACCAAGGTTTGTTCTAATGGGTGTAAAGTATGATTTAGGGTTAAATCGTACTTTGTTGTGTTGGTTTGAATTACCACCCGAAGTGGTGATGTGTTAGTGTCCATTAGGTTTTAAATGGGTGGGTTTTGGCGAGCAAGGTGTAATCCCTCGGTTAAGGGATGTTTGTGTCGGATTCTCTTTTAGAGAATGTGTAATTTATGTGTATATTGTGCCTATGTGTATTATAGGTGATTACTTGCTCGGATTTGAGGACGAAGATCATGTTGTACATGACTTATGCGGGCATTCCAAGGTGAGTGGAATAATTATATGCGTATGTATATAATGTATCTATTTGTTGTAGCGTGAAAGGTGTAGTGTCGAGGTGTTAAGACACCACGTTTCACGTGAAGAGTGTAGCATCGAGGTGTTAAGATGCCACTCGGGTGTAGCATCGAGGTGTTAAGATGCCACCTAGGAGTGTAGTGTCGAGGTGTTAAGACACCACTCCGTAAATTAATGAGTGAAGCATCGAGGTGTTAAGATGCCACTCGGGGTGAAGTGCCGAGGTGTTAAGGTGCCACCCTAGGGGTTAGTGGTGCGAGGTGTTAAGTGCCCTAACGGATGTTATGAACACCGATGGCGTTTTCGCGAGCGCCGTTCCCTTGTACTACTGGTCGACCATGGTTATTTGTGTTGTAAGCATATTATATTATTCGAGTTATATTTATATGCGATTGTTATGCTAGCTTGTGGTATTGGAGATTTATAGCTTGTTATTGTGACGATAAGCTAATTATGTTCGCTAGCGTGTTTTCGGTTTGTGTAAGTGTTTGCAAGTAGGTATAATTATATATGTATTCGTATAATTATTGCATTCACTAAGCTTTTAGCTTACCCCTCTCGTTGTTTACCTTTTTACAGGTATTGCGTTATGAAACTAGCTAGTTGTTAGACTAGTTGCGTAGGAGCGCTTGGGCTCGATGGGGTAGCTTTTGGATATGCGGACACGGATTGGGGATTTGGTAGTCCCCGGGATTATGCTCTTGGTATCGGGTTGGGTTATAGAGTCCTAACTCGTCTAAATGTAAATTGTGATTGAAACTTGTATTTTGTACGAAAGTCGTAAAACGGCCAATGTGGGCCCCATTATGTAAAACTTGATTTTATATTTGAAACAGGTTAGTTTTACATATTTGGATGTATGGTAAAAAGCGTTTCGTCTAAAAGTGTCGGGAACTAGTCAATCTTTTTCGCATTTTGAGACTTTCCGGACAGACCCGAATGGCGCGCCGCGCGGCCATCATGGCGCGCCGCGCCAGTTCACTGTGCAGCAAATTTTTTTTTTATTTTGTATTTTCACGTGGTTTGTTCGCGGGTTGGTTTGGGTTGTTACAGTACATTCTTCAATTTTGATTCAAAAATCATTAACTATACTCACTACTTTCACAGCGATATACATTCTTTCACAAAAATAAGAACAACCATTTTTATTCAAATTCAATTACATATTCTGATTATGACAGATCAAAAGTTCAAGTCAAGAATTAACAGGTGACATCACTCTTAGATTCCTACATCTTTCAAAATCATACTTTGAATTCAAACAATACCAGAATATCATTTTTATTAAACATCATATGAAATGTCCCGTTCATATTGATTATAAACGTTCCATATTAATTGATTTCGTTGCGAGGTTTTGACCTCTATATGAGACGTTTTTCAAAGACTGCATTCGATTTTTAAAACAACCATAACCTTTATTTTATCGATAAAGGTTTAAAATATTACGACGATTATCAAATAATGATAATCAAAATATAGCGTTCACACACGACCATTACATAATGGTTTACAATAATATTACACCACAATATATGTCTTCGAAAGCAGTTTTCAAACAATATTATACAAGCATGGACTCCAAATCTTGTCCTTAATTTAGTATGCAACAGCGAAAGCTCTTAACAATTACCTGAGAATAAACATGCTTAAAACGTCAACAAAAATGTTGGTGAGTTATAGGTTTAACCTATATATTTATTAATCGTAATAATAGACCACAACATTTCATATTTTCATTTTTCGTAAACATCATCCCATACATAGAGATAAAAATCATTCATATGGTGAACACCTGATAACCGACATTAATAAGATGCATATAAGAATATCCCCATCATTCCGGGACATCCATCGGACATGATATAAAAAACTCGAAGTACTAAAGCATCCGCTATAACGGATGGGGTTTGTTGGGCCCAATAGATCTATCTTTAGGATTCGCGTCAATTAGTAGACTGGTTTACTAATTCTTAGGTTACCAAGCAAAAAGGGGCATATTCGGCTTCGATCATTCAACCATAGAAAGTAGTTTCATGTACTTGTGTCTATTTTGTAAAACATTTATAAAGCTGCATGTATTCTCATCCCAAAAATATTAGATTTTAAAAGTGGGACTATAACTCACTTTCACAGATTTTTACTTCATCGGGAAGTAAGACTTGGCCACAGGTTGATTCACGAACCTATAACAAATATGTACATATATATCAAAGTATGATCAAAATATATTTACAACATTTTTATTGCGTTTTAATGATTTGAGTTTGTTAAGTCAGCAGTCCTCGTTAGTAACCTACAACTAGTTGTCCACAGTTAGATGTACAAAAATAAAGCAATATATATTATCTCGAATCAATCCACGACCCAGTGTCTACAAGTCTCAGACTCGATCACAACTCATAGTATATATATTTTTGGAATCAACCTCAATCTTGTATAGCTAACTCCAGCATTACTGCATATAGAGTGTCTATGGTTGTTCCAAATAATATATATAGATAGGTCGATATGATATGTCAAAACATTGTATTCGTGTCTATGGTATCCCAAGATTACTTAATATATGTTAGAATACATGTATAATACAATATAAGTTAGTTAAGTTATGATTTGTATAGATTTGTTACAATTTTCACGTAGCTACAACAAGCAAAATTATCCAATCTTGTTTTACCCATAACTTCTTCGTTTTAAATCCGTTTTGAGTGATTCAAGTTGCTATAGTTTCATATTGAACTTAATTTTATGAATCTAAACAGAAAAAGTATAAGTTTATAGTCGTAAATACAGGTTACAAGTCGTTTTTGTAAAGGTAGTCATTTCAGTCGAAAGAACGACGTCTAGATGACCATTTTGGAAAACATACTTTCACATTGAGTTTAACCATGATTTTTGGATATAGTTTCATGTTAATAAGAAAAATAATTTTCCCAGAATAATAGCTTTTAAATCAAAGTTTATCATAGTTTTTAATTATCCAAACCAAAATAGCCCCCGGTTTTACTACGACGGCGCATATCCGGTTTTACGGTGTTCTTCGTGTTTCCAGGTTTTAAATCATTAAGTTAGCATATCATATAGATATAGAACATGTGTTTAGTTGATTTTAAAAGTTAAGTTAGAAGGATTAACTTTGTTTGCGAACAAGTTTAGAATATAATAAACTATGTTCTAGTGATTACAAGTTTAAATCTTCGAATAAGATAGTTATATATGAATCGAATGATGTTATGAACATCATTACTACTTCAAGTTTAGTAGGTAAACCTACTGGAAGTGACAAGAAATTATCTAGCTTCAAAGGATCTTGGATGGCTTGAAAATTCTTGAAGTATGATCATGACACAAAAACAAGTTCAAGTAAGATATTTACTCGAATTAAGATAGTTTATAGTTATAGAAATCGAATCAAAGTTTGAATATGAATATTACCTTGAATAAGAAAGATAACCTACTATAAATAACAAAGGTTTCTTGATCTTAGATGATTACTTGGAATGGATTAGAAAGCTTGGAAGTAAACTAGTAAACTTGAAAGGATTTTTGAAGTGTTCTTGAAGTATTTTTCCTATGATGATTATAGCTTGATTCTTGAAGTAATTTTTGATGAAGATGATGATTAGTTACTTGAAAAATCCGTTCATAAGTGTGTGTAGGTGTTGAGAGAGAATTAGAAAGAGAATTGGAAGTGAAATGGAGTGGGTGGTGAGTGGTGAAGGGTGAGTGGGGTAAAAAGGAGTTCTTGTTTTGTTTCCTTGCTCATAAGTCATGCTAGTTGCCAAATGATGATTCCCACATGTGTTGATGACTCACAAGGGCTGCTAAGAGCTGATCATTGGAGTGTATATACCAATAGTAAATACATCTAAAAGTTGTGTATTGTACGAGTACGAATACGGGTGCATACGAGTAGAATTGTTGATGAAAACGAATGAGAGTGTAATTGTGACCAACTTTGATAAGTATGAGTGTTTTGATATGTGTCTTGAAGTCTTCCAAAAGTGTATTAATACATCTTAATACTCTACATGTATATACATTTTAACTGAGTCGTTAAGTCATCGTTAGTCGTTACATGTAAGTGTTGTTTTTGAAACCTTTAAGATAACGATCTTATTTAATGTAGTTAACCCATTGTTTATTATATTTAGTGAGATGTTAAATTATCATATTATCATGATAACATGGTGTATGAATATATCTTAATACGATATATATATATATATATATATATATATATATATATATATATATATATATATATATATATATATATATATATATATATATATATATATATATATTAAAATGTCGTTACAACGATAATCGTTATATATATAACTCGTTTTGAAATCCTTAAGTTAGTAGTCTTCATTCTTAACATACTTAAAGATATAAATAATTATCATTTTATCATGTTAAATATAGTGTAACAATATCTTAATATGATACATATGTACTTGGTAAGACGTTGTCATAATGATAATCGTTATATATATCGTTTCGAGTTTCTTAATTCAATAGTCTCATTTTATGTATATAACTCATTGTTAATATACCTAGTGAGATACTTGCCTATCATAAAATCATGTTAACTATATATATATATATATATATATATATATATATATATATATATATATATATATATATATATATATATATATATATATATATATATATATATATATATATATATGTCCATATATATATCAACATATAGTTTTTACAAGTTTTAACGTTCGTGAATCGCCGGTCAACTTGGGTGGTCAATTGTCTACATGAAACTCATTTCAAATAATCAAGTCTTAACAAGTTTGATTGCTTAACATGTTGAAAATATTTAATCATGTAAATATACCAATTTCATTATATATATATATATATATATATATATATATATATATATATACATATATATATATATATATATTATATATATATATATATATATATATATATATATAAACATGGAAAAGTTCGGGTCACTACATCATATGTATATTGACGATGACAATCTGCGTTCAAACCCTTCAAAATACTTGAAGACACCTCAATTATTGAATAATTAAGAGAATGAACCAATCACATGTTATCTATGAAAAGAAAGATTTGTGCATATAGTTATGCACTTGGAGAATTCCCTGAACCTAAGTAAAAGTTTAACACGTATCCGTTCTAAATCCTTTGACATTGTTACTACCGAAAATAACTTTGCAATCCCTTTTCAAAGTAGCCAGTTTTGTCACACCTCCAACAAGTCAACTTCGACTTTTCATTCGGATAAGCCATACTATAACCTTGACGTATACGTTTGCCTTTGTTACCGGGGAACCTTTTATATTCCACCATATTAACAGCAGACGTACCAGCAACTTCATTGCTCTTTGACTTAAGTCTCTCCGAAAAATCACTATATTTATTCATTGAAACCCTATCATATATTCATCTACATCTTGCAACAATAATTGCCATACCGAATACTGGGAAACATCAATCTTTAACTTCGAATCTCGCAGCGTTTCTACGTCAACAGTTATATACATACATATAACGTTTATTTTCTGGACTTATGGACTTCAATTCTGGATTTCTGAAAAGCACCCCAGTCTGCGAATCAGTTCTCTGAGTTTTGAAAATGCTGATGAAGCAGCAGAAACTGTAGATGACTTTAACAGTCAAAAGTTTGATGATAAAGAAGGATATGTTGGAATAGCTCAAAAGAAAATTTGGTACTGAAAAACAGATTGAGTAAACTATGAAGAAGGCTGTGGACAAATCACAAGGACTAAAGAATCCAGATGATTCAATTTCTGATGAAAATCCCAAAAGATATGTAAATCTCTTTACGCATTCTGCATCCTTACATAAGAATTTTCCTCATTATATTAAGATTTTAGAAAATTCTAAGATATCATCTTATCTTTCATTATAAATATCTTCAATGTTTCTGAAGATATCTTCATTACTATTCTTACCCGGAATTATTTATCTCTTCACGCTATCTATGTTACATCATAAAGGAAACTGTTTTAGTTTCTAAATTCTGAAACCTTCGAGTTTAAAGTATGAATGTTTTTGAAGTAGTGTTGGGAATTGATGTAGAGACCCGTCCTAATCCATCTGGACGAATACATTACATTTGGTTACATCGCGAGGTACTTGACCTCTATATGATACATTTTTACAAACATTGCATTCGTTTTTAAAAGGCAAACTTTCATTACATCGAAAGTTGACGGCATGCATACCATTTCATAATATATCCAACTATAATTGACTTAATAATAATCTTGATGAACTCAACGACTCGAATGCAACGTATTTTGAAATATGTCATGAATGACTCCAAGTAATATCTCTAAAGTGAGCAAATGCACAGCGGAAGATTTCTTTCATACCTGAGAATAAACATGCTTTAAAGTGTCAACCAAAAGGTTGGTGAGTTCATTAGTTTATCATAATCATTCATTTTCATCATTTTAATAGACCACAAGATTTCATATATTGACACGCGTAACTCGCGAATTAAAATTCATTCATATGGTGAACACCTGGTAACCGACCTTAACAGGATGCATATAGAATATCCCCATCATTCCGGAACTCACATCGGACATGATAAATCGAAGTACTAAAGCAGTTCAAATTCTCTGACTGGGCCTTGTTAGTGCCCATAGATCTATCTTTAGGATTCGCGTCAATTGGTGGCAATTATAATAAACACCAATTCTTAGGCTACCAAGCTAAAAAGGAGCATATTCGGCTTGATAATCCAACCATAGAATGTAGTTTCGATCACTTGTGTCTATTTCGTAAAGCATTTATAAAAGCAGCGCATGTATTCTCAGTCCCAAAAATATATATTGCAAAAGCATTTAAAAAGGGAGCAAATGAAACTCACTATATTGTATTTTGTAGTAAAAATACATATGACGGTATTGAACAACTGAACAATGCAGGGTTGGCCTCGGATTCACGAACCTATATGAATTGTATATATATTAACACACATAATCACATAATTCCTTCTATATATATATATATATATATATATATATATATATATATATATATATATATATATATATATATATATATATATATATATATATATATATATATATATATATATATTAAATGTTGTAGTTATATAAATCTATATACTTTATATCTTTCGTTATATTTTATATATATAAATCTATATACTTTATATTTTCCGTTATATTTTATATATAGTTATTTTGTAAAATAATTAATATTCATACATATAGTTATATATATTTTTAATTGGTATTATATCAAAAATCAATAATTTGTTATATGTAATATTTATATAATTAATGCTAGTAATAATAATAGTTATAATAATAATAATTTTTCTAATGATGATAACAATAATAATAATACTTATTCTAAATATATTGTTAGTAGTAATAATAATAATAATGATAATAATAATATTAATAATAATAATAATAATAATAATAATACTTTTAAATGATACTACCTTAGAAGAAAAGGCTTCCCAAAAAAAATATCAATGGCCGGGCTCGAACCCACGACCTCACGTTTACCCAACAACATCATAACCACTCCTCCATTCAATCTTTTCTAATTATACTCCCAGCCATATTTATGTAATCCGTAATTCTGTTTCTCCCTTTCTCTTCTTAAATTCAAAAAAAAAAATATGCCACAAACCAGGATTGAACCTACGACCTCTCGTTTAAGAGACATACTCCTAACCAATAAGCTGTTCGATACTTCTTGTAATAATTCGCTCCTATAATTCTTTTAAACAGCGAAAGGCTGATGTTCTACTAGTTAGAACCAAAAACTCTATTGATCCAAACATCAACCTGATGTACATCGTTAATATCATTGTATTCATCATCTTCATCACCCTTCCATGATCATCATCCACATCTATTATTTTCGTAATCATCTAATCATCATATCAAAATCGATATCGTCATCATCCTTTTTATTCGTTAATTAATATTTCGAGTCATAATCTCATGATCACGATCCTTTAACATCATCACGACATTATCATCTACCTTATATCAATCGTCACTATTCATCTTCTTTCACCCATCGTTTCACATCTTTATAAATGAAAAAAAAAATATAACAGACGAACTAGAAACAAATTGTCAAATTCACGATGGTTGTTGTGGTGGTTTTTCGGTGGTGGATGTTGGCGTTCCAAAATAGCAACAGCAACAGTTCGCACATCAAACAAGTGGATACAGAAATGAAAATGAAAGAAAGAAGAAAGAAAGAAGAAAGAAAGAAGAGAAAAAAAATATAGTGATTGTGGTGATGGTTTTTGCGGTGATGATAAGTAGTTCATGGCGGTTCTCGTATAGAAATAATACAGCAGCAACAATAACAAGTAGATTGTAGTAGTAGACGAGTAGCAGAGGTTGATGAGGATGATTCGAAAGTCTAGCGATGATGGTGGTTTGCAAAAGTGAAAACCAAGTAATTATCACCGGTTAATAGTGGTGAATGGGTGGTGTTGCGGTGGGTTGTGGCGTACGGTGATGATGATGTTGTGTAAATAGATTTTACAGAAAGATATTGCAAGTTGTTGGATTCCTTCTCCTCATGCTTATGTGTGAGTATATATATATATATATATATATATATATATATATATATATATATATATATATATATATATATATATATATATATATATATATATATATATATATATATATATAAAGTCAAATAACCTTTTAAAATTTCAAAAGTGACACAGTGTAAAATAGTAAGCCGCCTCTAATTTGTCACTTACTATATTCACGGACCGAAATGTCCAATTCAGTTGTTGAATCAATGGCGGATAAAATCTTTCAGAAAAATCCTAAATTTTTAAATTAACTATATTTATTTATTTTGGTCATTATGGTATAAAATTTAATCACTAATTTATCAAATAAAAATTACATCAACTGTCCCTCTCAATTCTGGGTAAATATGAAAAGTATTGAAATTTATTAATTAGCTTCTAAATATATACTTAATAAGCCTAAAATTTATATAGCTCATTTTCGGATCACCGTTTATTTTAAAATTACATAAGTTTGAATTAAACTTGCTTAATTAACCATCGAATGAACGGAGGGAGTAATAAAATATATATGTAAATATTGTCCCATTTTTTAAAAAAAAATTAAAAATAAAAATAAGAATAAAGGTTATATATGGGGTTCGAACTCTTGGTGATCGAGACACAAATGGCACGCACGACCAGTGAGGCAACATTTCATTTTTCAACTAACAGGTTAAATAAATTATGTAACCACATTAAGACGTGGGTAAATAAAATAATAACGTGAACGGTAACTACATGTTTTCTATTGATTATATATATATATACAATAACAAATTTATAATATTTTCTTTTCATATAGAACGAAAGTTAGTAAAAATTATGAAACTTTTAAACAAATAAAATTATATATATATATATATATATATATATATATATATATATATATATATATATATATATATATATATATATATATATATATATATATATATATATATATATCATTTTAAAAAAACTATGTATATTTTAATTGGGACGGAAGACATGGGATGGACAAACCTTTTTACGAGTCCTTTTATAAAACTTAAACCTAAAAATAAATATACGCATATTTTTAGATTTTTATTGCCAACAAAGCACGAAATACCAATTCATGAAAACATGGGGACAAAAATAATTCACAAGATAAAGATGTCACGGATTGGAAATAGGATTGTGGCTAGTCATAGCTTTTACCACGTTTTTAATTTATTATAATTTATTTATTATAATTATTATATTTATCTTAATTATTAAAAAAAATATATAAAAAATAAAGTAGACAAAAACTCACAAGATTATAAAGGTGATGTCTAGATCCATTTACCACGTTTTTTTTCTTTATTTTATTTTATATATTATTATATTATATTATTATATTATTATATTAAAATTATCATATTATTATATTAATTTATTAAGTCTATATATATCTCTCTTTGTGGTCGACACCAGATGCACACATACATTCCAGTTACACTCCGTATCAATTTTATTGTTATTATTATTATTATTATTATTATTATTATCAAGATGAACTTCAAGATTAGTATTTATATTCTATAAACGGGTTATACACGAGTGTTTCTAATACGGGTTTTAAATCGATTGAAACTAAGGAAAATATGAGTATTGTTCGTGAGGTCAACTTAGCGTTTATCATTTTCGTTGCGTCTGCGTATTTTTCTGCAATATTGAACCACAATATTGAAATGTAAGTTCAGTTGATCCCTTTTTACTAAATGTTTTTACAATTTATATTTTTGGGCTGAGAATACATGCACTTTATTTTAAACGCAATGGACACAAGTACATACTAAATTCTACACTGAGTTTGAACCGAAAATCCCTTAGCTTTAGTAACTAGTAGCTGCCGGTTATAAGAATTGGTGGGCACGAATAGTTGTATATGGATCCATAGGGCTTGATATCCCCGTCCGTTCGAGGTATAGAGACCCTAGCCTGAATTATAAAGCGGACGTATGCTATTTGAGTTTAGTACACATTGGTTTGCGTGTATTATACATGTTGGTTGGATTTATGTTAAAACAGGGGTATTTATTATATATACGTTAAGTTTAGTTGCCAAGGTGCTAAATTTCGTAGAATATTTTGGATGAAACAACTGAAGTCTTGTGGTCCACCTTTATATACAGATTATGCACAATATTAAAACTATGAACTCACCAACTTTTGTGTTGACACTTTTAAGCATGTTTATTCTCAGGTCCCTAGAAGTCTTCCACTGTTTGCTTATACGTTATACAAGCTATGTGCATGGAGTCATACATGTTTTATTCGAGAAAACTTTGCATTCACAAAATCGTCACCATGTATCTTATTTTGACTGTATTGTCAACGAATGTAGTATTGTAAACTATAATTACGGTGATTTTCTATACGTAGAAATCATCAGATATCGAAAACCTTGGATTTATATATTCATTTATGGTGTGCCTTTTCAAAAGAATGCAATGTTTATAAAACGTATCATATAGAGGTCAATACCTCGCAATGAAATCGATGAATGATGTACTACGTCTAAAGGGGATTTGGACGGGTCATTACACTATCTCTTAGAGTCACAGCATTAAGTGCCCTATAATCTATGAAAAACCTCCATGACCTATATTTTTTTCTTTACTAATAAGACAGGAGAACTAAAACTGCTAGTGCTGGGTTGAATGACCCCAGACTTTAACATATCATCAACCTATTTTTCTATTTCATCTTTTTGAAAATGTGGATACCTATAGGGTTTAACATTGATTGGAGATGCATCTTGAACCAAATTGATATTGTGTTGTAAAAACCTCTTTGGTGGTAGGGCAATAGATTCTGCAAATACATCAGCAAAATATTGCAAAACACTTGCTATAACTGGTTTTAGTTTATCTGGCAACTTAAGAGGTTCTTTGATGATATCTTTTTCAGAATTAAGCACAACTAACTCCAACTCTTGACCCTTTTCTTGTACCCACAACATATAGCACCCTAAGGTAGTTTCAGTATGTACCACCCTTTAAATTGCCTGTTTGAAATGGATTCAACAATTGCCTGTTGTATACCATTCAATACTATTTGTTTCCCTTTCACTTCAAAACTCATGGTCATGTTTTTATAATTTATTGTCGCATCACCCAAAGTCTCCATCCATGATATCCCCAATATAGCATCAGCCCATGAAGATTAAAAACAAAAAACTCTGTTTGGAACTCATGACCCTGAATGTTGACTGTGACATTCTTACATGTACCAATACATTCTAAGTGTTGACCATTACCCACCATAACATGAAATTGATTAGTAGGGTGAAATGGTAAGTTTAAGTATCTTACCATTCTTTCTTGAAGGAAATTGTGACTGCTACCACTGTCTATCATCAACTGTATCTTTTTGCCTTATATTGACCCCTCCATTCTAAGAGCTCTAGGGTTTGTTTGTCCCCACAGTGCATGTAAATTAATGGCTGGTTGTGTGCCATAATCCAAATCACCCCCTGTTTCACAATCTTGGATCACATTTTGACTTTCTTGTTTTTCTTCACCTTCAGAAACATCTTCTACTTCAATCATATGAAAATTTGACTTAGCAGCACACTTATGATTTCTATTCCACTTTTCATTACAATTATAGCACTCGCCTTTTGCATCTTTCTAAACTCTTTCACTATCAGTTAAATGTTTGATAGACCTTGTAAACCTTGGTGTCTGACTATTTTGAAATGCAGTAGAATCATTGTACTTTGATGTGGCAGGTAATGACAAATTTCCTTTGCCATTATTCGAAGAATTGTATCCACTTCTGTCATTCAGTTTATCTTCATACATTTTTGCCAATCCAATTGCCCGACTTAAGGAAAAAGGCATTTTTGACTTCACTTCTCTCCTTATTTCAGGTTTTAGACCAGCTATATAGCAACTCTTTAAGGTTTTATCAGAAAGATCTCTTGTTCTACAGCATAGAGTTTGAAACTCTAATGGATACTCTTGCACTGATCCTTTTTGCACTAGTCTTGTCAACTTCTACAGTGGATCTTCATAAGCCGAAGGCCCAAATTGCACCTTTAATGCAATAACAAAATCTAACCATGAATGAATTTGGTTAGTCATTTCCATCCACTGAAACCAACTGTTAGCCAATCCATCCAAATGCATCGACACATATAACAGTTTTTGAGTTGTCGTGACTTTGTGAAATTCAAAGAATTTCTCCGCTTTGTAAATCCATTTTTCTGGATCACTTCCTCCACCAATTGAATCGAAGCATCACCCGTCATGACTGTATTCTGAAATTGAGATTGAGTTCATGGATTTTGTGAAACTAAAGCAATCACCGGTTGCAACACTTGGATTATACGATCAACTACTCTATCTAGCAATTTCCCTTACGGGGAAGATGATTCCGCCATTGTCAAGATAATTGAAACAACGAAAGCACCAAATTGTTATGATCTATTTGAGACGATCACAAATCTCCAGAAATTGGGGAAAGAATTAAAAAAAATTATTGATTGAAAAAGTAGTTACGATTTGTTACAAATCGATTACGAGTATATGTAATCGTCATTCTGCTACAAACCCTTACGACCTAACTGATGCTTAACAACTCACTCCTTGCTAACTAATTCAGCTTATAATCTCTGGACCATTTTGGTGGACCGACTTGTCTTTTGGGTCTGTGCTCTATGGACTTAGTTATTGAGCTAGACGTTTCAACTTCATCATTTACTAACATCAGTATCACCGTTGTATGCAGTGGCGGAGCTTGAACGTTGCGGTTGGAGGCGCGAAATTTTGTCTAATGTGTCATACGATTTTTTGCAAAACAAAAAAAAAAAAATCAAAAAAAAAAAACAAAACAAAAACGTTAACTTTGGTGGACAAAATTGCATATTTTATACGCATTTTAGGTGACAATATCGATCATACTTGTACATTGTCTAAGTTAACTTCTTAAACTTTAGTTTTAAAAATGATTTCAAGGTAAAAATGACCAAGAGATATGAAAGAATTAAGTAGATTGTCGATGAAAACAAAATTTGCGCGCCTTCACCATTTTCGTTATATCTTCTTCATACGGACTCCGATTTAGTTGATTCAAAAGTCCAAACGTCCGTATCTCAAAGGGCTACAAAATACCATTACTTACTGAAACTTTTGGAGGGGCGAGGGCTCCCTCCTGCCCTAATAAAGCTCCGCCCCTGGTTGTATGTGTTTTGTGTGATTCTTTCATGTTAGATGAAAGTTTCATTGAGTTACATATTTCTTTTTTTTTTTTTAATTAAAATAAATTAAAGTTTTTTTTTTTGGTTAAAAAACGATTACTATTAAAAATAGAATACCTTCATCAATAAATGAAAGATTCTATAAACTGATACAACATTCCAACGATCGTTAAGGCTCGAAAAAAGTAAACAATCTCGAAAGACCTAAGATCTAACTAACGCAAACCTAGCCAAAACGAGAACGGTCATACAATGAGCAAGCACAACCAAACTAAAATAACAACCACAGCCAGACTAACGACGTGAATACCCTAAAACACAACTCAATAAGTGAACCTCAACAAACTAATAACGCAATAGATCAAAAAATCGAACACAACTAAGAGGGGCTTTTACCATTCCTTTTGTCTGGACGTGACGTTATTCCTTCATGAGCCAATACTCAATAGTGGGCTGGATTTTTTAGTTGTTACACAAAAGGAAAAAGAAAAAAACAAACAAACGAAATATAATGTGTTTGTTTGGAGACATTCGGAGTGGGACGCCATCTGGACCCTGGTGATTTCATTCAACTGGACCACCAACAATAAACTTTTGAAGTGTTTTGGGGTTTATTGTTCGACACCTGGCGTGGAGATCTCAATTCTCAACGAGAGGAGCAGGGACGGTTTCAAATCTCTTGTTCATCAGTTTTCCAAATTGTTTTATACACTTTTTTGGATCGTTTCAACAATTAAACATTCGGTACATTTATTTGAATTTTACAACGATTAATTATTCAATCTCAATTTAGTTGACTGATTGTTCAAATTCAATTGTGACTAATTTCATTTATTCAAATGAACCCTAGTTTTGAATCACAAAATATAATTAGTAACTTAATTATTGTTGCGTTATTAGTTTTGTATTTAATCGAAAGATCCAATGTTATTTAGCTTTTAAGATTAATTCAAGTTACACGATTTATTGAGTGGTCGACGATAATTGATTCGCGACATATTTCATGCATAATTGCTTTTACGATTTAGTGTGTGGGCATGTGTGGACATTAGTGTGGCTTTGATTTTACGAGAGCAAAACTAGATTATATCACATTTTTAATTAACTGTATTGTGAATGACAAATCTTTGGTAATATACTTGTTCAGAAACAACAAGAATCGAGAGACGATCACATGTCCTTTGTCACACATTAATTAAACGGTTTTTTTAAACTACAATTCTTGCTTGGAAGAATGATCCTAAATGATTACTTTTTCCTATGATCTTATTTATTTTATGTTATCGTTTTTTAGTTGTTACTTTTGATTTGAAATCAGTTTTCTTATAAAAACTTGTACTCTAATTTAACTTTTAGTAATTAAATTTCTTGAATTCGCTACTAATTAGCTTCTATTGCACGATTAGAACTAGTTGCTATTGTGTGTTATAATTTTTGGATTAGTTTTTCTTATTAACTTAAGGATAGATAGATTTCACACATTTAACTACCCCTTTCCTCACAACAAGTCACGTCACAACAAAAACCTTACAACATTTCTCACCATAGGAAATGGTCTAAGTTGATCGATCATCTTAATTGGACCGTTATTACTAAGCAGCTCACCGTAATTGAGTACAACTACGTTTAGATGTGTGCTAATTTACCGACCCGATCCCTGTGATCAGCTCAAAGGGAAGGTTTTACCGACCCGATCCGGAACTAAGGTCCGGCCCGCCTGCCCCTCGGGATGGTTTAAGGGTTCGGATCCCTGTGATCGTGGTTCGGGTTTCCTGCCCGAACGTGTTTGTGTGTGCAAATGATGACTAGGCTTCGGTCCGGACTGATGCAATCTTGCCGTTTAAAAAAAAAAAAAAATATTTGTGTGCTAATTTATCTATTTGTTAGTATCCTTCACATTTGAATGTTTCCTTTTTTGTTGTATCGTACATTTATCTATTTTCCCCCTTCTTTTAGTTGTAGGGAACCCTTAATTATTTGGACTCAAACTTCTACCATATGATCGTTACAACAGTCAACTTTGCAAAAAGTTAATAATTATGAGCTAACCTATAGTACGCGGTCCTAACAAATCATTACTTTCAAAATGCTATAAACTAAATGCTATGTTCATAATTGTGCACTAATTTAGACTTTTTCGCTATAAATAAGTCATCAAAGTTACACTAGTATAAATGTACTATTAGAATGTTGTACACTTAGTGATTTACGAATCATCATCAACCTATATATAATAAATAAACTCATATACACTGTTGTCTTCTTCACTCACGTTTCACAATTCACTTGCATTCAACAATGGACACCCATGAATCCTTAAGTATCACACTCGAATATGTTCAATCAGGCTACTATTACCTCATAGTCACAGCGTTGATCAATGTTGCCGTGTTTGGATATGTTGCATACATTTTAACCCGAGCCCGACCCGTTTATCTTGTTGATTTTTCATGTTACCGACCACCCGACAACCTTAAAGTGAAGAAAGAAACCCTAAAAAAGTTGGCACAACAATACGGAGATTTCAATAGTTCTTCACTTGATTTTTTTGAAAAGATTCTAGATCGTTCCGGTCTTGGAGACGAAACGTATCTACCGGGCGTGATGCAAAGCAGCCCACCAGCACCATCCCTAACTGCCGCTAAAGAAGAAGCCGAACGACAAATATGTGGTGCACTTGACATACTATTCAAAAACACGAATGTTGATACAAAAGATATCGGTATTTTGGTCCTAAATTGCAGCCTTTTGCACCCTATTCCGTCGCTATCTGCATT
The DNA here is from genome assembly GCF_046630445.1 of Rutidosis leptorrhynchoides. Lineage (NCBI taxonomy): Eukaryota > Viridiplantae > Streptophyta > Magnoliopsida > Asterales > Asteraceae > Rutidosis > Rutidosis leptorrhynchoides. The sequence goes on from NC_092334.1 coordinate 65,336,821, forward strand.
GATTGTGAATAAATACAAGCTACGTGGGAACATTAATACGTTTAATCTGGGCGGTATGGGGTGTAGTGCTGGTGTGATCGCTATTGATTTAGCGAAAGATATGTTAAAAGTACATCGAAACACTTACGCGGTTGTTGTTAGTGTGGAAAACCTTGTTGAAGAATGGTATAGAGGGAATAAGAAATCAATGTTGATCCCAAATTGCTTATTTAGAATCGGTTGCGCGGCTGTTTTGTTATCGAACAAACGTTCAGATGAACGTCGAGCAAAGTACAAGCTGGTTCATGTCGTCCGAACCCATATGGGTTCGGACGATGCAGCTTTTAAATGCATTGCTCGAGAGAAAGATAACGAGGGAATTTACGGGGTTTCATTATCCAAAGACTTAATTAGAGTCGCGGGCAATGCATTAAAAGAAAACATCACAACTCTAGCACCACTCGTGCTTCCGTTAAGCGAACAACTTTATTTCGCGGCTAACCTAGTCGCAAGAAAAGTACTCAAGTCGAAAAATAAGCCATACATTCCGGACTTCAAAAAGGCGTTCGATCACTTTTGTATTCACGCTGGTGGGAAGGCTGTTATCGATGAATTAGAGAAGAATATGCATTTGTCGAAGGAACACGTGGAGCCATCAAGGATGGCTTTGTATCGATTTGGTAACACGTCAGCGAGTTCGATTTGGTATGAGCTAGCGTACACGGAGGCTAAAGGGCGTATGAAGAAAGGTAACCATGTATGGCAGATAGCTTTTGGGAGCGGGTTCAAGTGTAACAGTGCCGTGTGGGTAGCTGTTCGGGCCGTTAAGCCCTCAGCTAATAACCCATGGGAAGATTGCATTCATGAATTTCCGGTAGAAATTTAAGAGCATTATTATACCAAATTATCATACAGTATCATGTAGTATCAACTTTAATTCGTGATCTTATGTGTTTCCTAATAAACCTTTATATATATATATATATATATATATATATATATATATATATATATATATATATATATATATATATATATATATATATATATATATATATATATATATAAGTAGTTTCGCCATTACTTCAAATTCTAATGAAGTCTTAAGCTAGACCAGAATATTACTACATGCTTGGTACTTTGGTAGCATCTATCCAAAATCGACAAGTAGTTTTCACATTACCTAAATCGAGAAGGGTTATTTTAACTATATAGTTCATACATAGATGACAAGCTATTTATACATTAATAATGAGTTTGCTGGAACAAACTATGAGGCTGAATTGGGATATCAACCAAAATGTTTTTCTAGAATGTTATTCATTGTTGGGGAAAAAAAGCTTTGCAAAATACCTCGCAAGAGAAAAATTGCGATATGGGAATGGCTCTTACGAATTACGAGTTTCATGATTAAAAATTTTGATACTCACAATTCGCAGAGCCACGTGTAAATCACAACTTTGGGCGTTTTGGCAAAGTTTTTTTCAGTTGGAATGTTATACTTTGTAGTACGTTTTCAAAAACGACGTATATTGATTAATTCTCCAGCCCGAGTTATGCTAGATTGGTATAGAAGATGAACTAACTTTTTACTGTTTTAGCAACGCTATATTGTTTGGGCCCAGAAAATAGGCTGACTTGAAGGCCCAAATTCAAATCTATATGACAATATCTAAACTCACTTTAAAGATAGATCAACGTGAAATTAGTCAAAATGCTTCTAAATTTTGAAGTGTTTAACGGTATTCCCCTAAATATTCGAAATAGCTAATATGTCTCCTCATCAAGCATGACACACAGTGCATGATGATCCGTGCGTGATGTGTGGTGCCTTGGTCGTTTATTCGTTATATTGGCTATACTACAACTTACCCGTACCACGCACCACACACGATGCATGTTGGTTCGTGCATGGTGTGTGTTGAGCAGGATAAGTAGGGATGTGCACCATTTGGTTTCAAATCGAATAAACCGAATATCGAATCCAATTCAAACAAAAAAAAAAAACCGAAACCGAATTCGTAATTCGATTGATTTGGTTTTTGGTTTTTAAAATTTTAAATTAGGTTAACCGAAAACCGAATTAAAAACCGAATTTAAATCAATAAAATATTAAAACATATTTATAATTATAATATTTATATGTTTATATTATATTTGATGTATTATTACATTTTTATTAAACAATAAACATGTTATATACCCTGTATATTTAAATTAATTCTACAACCGTTATTCCTAACTTATATGTAAGTTTATGTTGGTTAGGATTTTTATTTTTAGTGATTTTCGGTTTTAACCGAGATCAAACCGAAATCAAATTTGGTTTTCGATTCGATTTTGGTTATGGTTTGATATTTAAATTTGGTTTCGGTTTGATTTTCGGTTTTGATTTTATAAGTTTCAAAACCGAAAAAATCGAACCGAATAACCCGAAAAACTAAAAACCAAACCGATGAACACCCCTATCGATAAGATCGGATCTTCAAGATAAATTTTTAAAACATTTTCCAAAGTTTTTAGATCTTCAAGATCGAATTTTATCTCTTTTAAAAAATTGTCATTTGATTTGGAAAATATCAGAAAATCATATCTTAAAAATCCGATCTTATCTGGGGTAACACACACCATGCACAGGCCAACATGCACCGTGTGTGGTGCGAGTTGCGAGGATGTATGAATGTAGCCGGTAACACAAGTAAACGACCAAGCACCACACACCACACACGGACCAGCACGCACCATGCGTGGTGCATGGTCAGAGGGCATTCTGCCAATTACGAAATTTTAGGGTTATATCGTTAAACACTTTAGAATTTAGGGGCATTTTGACTAATTTCCGTAGATCAACCTACTTTGCGTAGAGCTAGTTGCTTTTAGGCCCATGAGCACTTATAAAATATAGCCCAAACTGAGTAATTCATCCAAATAAGTAGTGAGAAATTGGTCATAGTGTCCTGAAATTCTAAAGTGCTTAACGATATGTCCCTAAATTTACTTAATTGCAAAAATGCCCCCATCATTCGCTGAGCACCACATACTGTAGCGACCCGACAAAATCGTCATTGACGGCGCCGTTAACTTAGGTCCCGTAACGTGGTCGTAGTCCCTAAATGAGACACGTTTGACCAAAATTATGTCGCATTCATTTGAAACGTACAAGACTTACAAAGTTTAGTTTACCAAAAGGTTCGTCAACAAGTTTAAGTTTACAAAAGTTACAAAGTGTAAATGAAATAACTTGCGACATAATAAGTTTAAAATCACGGTTGCTATAAATAGCGTAAGTATGTATGTATGCTTGACTCCAAGCAAGTAATCAGAGTGTATGCATGTATGCTTGACCCCAAGCAAGTATGAGTGTACGAGGAAGCATGTATCAAATAGCCATTCATGAACCTGAGAAACATATAGAAAACTGTCAACGAAAAATGTTGGTGAAATCATAGGTGTTTGTAAATGTTGTTTTTGAACCACAAGATTTTGTATCGTTGATTATCCAAATCGTTTGCATTCCAAAAGTATGTTTGCGAGCACCCAATTATCAAGACTTAACTGTTTTTCACCCTGTTGCATAGTGTTAGAACATACACTAAACCCAAAAATATATTTCATCCGCTAACGGTAGCGAACCGTCCGAATGAGGCTCGTCAAGCCCATGTGATCACATAATATAAGTTCACGTTTACACCCTGCAAGTGTAACTAATGATAATTGAATTGAGGCTTTTTGTTCTAACTCGCTGTAGAATGTTTGTTTCCGTACTTGTATTCAAAGTATAAAAGTATGTAGTATAAAACTGTATATGTTTCTCATCCCATCTTATAAGTATAAAAGTTGTTGAAAGATGGGACTATGATCTCACCTCGAGTGCACGAGTATAAATGTACTTCACAAAGTAAACGTATGCATGAAAGTTGCTTAGCCTTGACCTAAACAAGTAAGTTGTATCAATTAACCGGTTACGACACAAGGTCGGGCGAAATGTGTTCAATTAGTCCTATGGCTCGTTATGACTCGAATAGTATAGCATGTGAATCACGTTGTCAAGTTTCATGCAAGAAACAAGTATAAAAGCATGTTAGAACGATTGCCTAATCGTTTGGTTAAGTTTGACTAAAAGTCAAACTTGGTCAAAGTCAACGAAAAAGTCAACACGTTCGGGTCGGGTCCCGAACTATTTTCCTAAGCTTAGAAATCATATATGAGCATGTTGGCCAAGTTTTATGTCAATCGGGGGTGCGTAGCATAGCTAGAATTAAACGAAAACGGACATTTTTGGGCAGTCAGCATCAGATGCTCCGCATCACTTACAGATGCGCCGAATCTCTCACTGATGCGCCACATCCAGAGGTGATGCGCCGCATATGTGTCTGTTTCAGCAATTCTGGGGCAGTTTAACACTTAGACGAATCCAACTTCAAACAACCATAACTTATGAACCGTAAACATTCAAAACATGTATCTTATATCGTTGGAAAGGTATTTTGATGAGGAATACAACTAAACACTTTTCATCAATCAAGTTCATCATTTACAAAAACAAAAACCTCGTCAAATGATCATTAAACATTCAAAATCAAAGTTTCAAGTTCATAATATGCATTTCTTGACTCGGGAATCCAATCTACACATATGATATGCCGTCTCGAAGGTAATTGAACATACAATACAACTAAACACTTACTAATAACATTTCATGGCATTCAATGCATCAAAAGTTCATTTCAAAGTTCATCAAACCCTAACCAAAATCATGAATTCAACCATTTTGCAAATGAAGCTTTTCTAAATCAACCTACACATCAAAATGAAGCTAATGATGCTAGTAACACATTTAATACATGAACTTTAACATTTAAACAACATTTAATCAACCAAAATCAAGGATTAAGCACACCCATTTCAAGTTCATGCTAGTTACTCCAAAATCAACAAATCGAGCAAACCAAACATATATTCATGTTAGACTTGAGCCATAGACACTAATTAACACCATTTCAAGTCAATAAAACGAATTTAGAGAAATCTAGTATTTTAGAGATGTTACCCAAACGAGATGAAATTTGTATCAAAATGTAGAGGATGAAGAGAGGATTCCAAATATGTAGTCGGATTTGTTGTGAGCTTCCTAGATGTGAAATGGATGATGATTTCTTGTTTGAGTGTTTGAGAGAAAAAGAGGAAGTAAGAAAGAAAGAAAGAGATGAATGAATGAGTGGAGGTGGTGAGGTGGTTGACTAGTCAACTACTAGCCACCTCTTTGGTCAAGTGGCAAAACTAGTCCCTCGATTTCGGATGCGGGTGCGTGAATTACCTAAACGAAATATTTTAAAAACGCTAGGGTAAACGAGAGATGTTAAATCAAATAACGGAAATATTAAGAACGTTAGTTAACGAAAGATACGAATTTAGATAACGAAAGATATTATCTAAAAAAAAGACGGTGTTAAAATAAATTTAATGGAAAAACGCGGGATGTTACACATATTGTGTTTGGTGCTAGGTGCGAGTTGCGTGTAACCTCGATAAAATGAATTCACGACAAAGCACCACGCACCGTGCTTAGTGCTTGGTACGAGTTGCGTGTAACCTTGGACTATTCTTTAGAAATGATCGATGACCAAGCACGACACACCATGCACCCCACACCATTCTCGGTGCTTGGTTCGCGTTGCGTGTAACATTGAACGATGCTTTAGAGATGATGAGCGATCCAGCACCACGCACCATGCTTTGTGCGAGTTGCGTGTAACCTTGGACAATGTCGTAGAAATGAACAATGACTAAGCACCGAGCACCACGCATTGTGCTTAGTGCTAAGTGCAAGTTGCTTGAACCTTAGAGGATGTCGTAGAAATGAATCAACTACCAAGCACCATGTACGGAGCACCAAAACACCGTGCTTGGGGCGTGATAAGAGGGCATTTTTGTAAGTTCGTTATTTTAAAGGCATATTGTAACAACCCGACAAAATCGTCATTGACGGCGCCGTTAACTTAGGTCCCATTATGTGATCATAGTCCATAAATGAGACGCGTTTGACCAAAATTATGTCGCATTCATTTGAAACGTACAAGACTTACAAAGTTTAGTTTACCAAATGGTTCGACAACAAGTTTAAGTTTACAAAAGATGTAAAGTATAAATGAAATAACTTGCGACATAATATAAGTTGAAAATCACAGTTGCTATAAATAGCGTAAGTATGTATGCTTTAAGTTTGAATCCAAAAGTGTTATCGCTAGCGTATGCATGTATGCTTGACTCCAAGCAAGTAATCAAAGTGTGCGAAAGCATGTATCAAGTAGCCAAATATGAACCTGAGAAACATATAGAAAACTGTCAACGAAAAGCGTTGGTGAAATCATAGGCGTATTTGTAAACGTTGTTTTTGAACCACAAGATTTAATATAGTTGATTTTTCGAATCGTTTGCATTCCAAAAGTACGTTCGCGAGCACCCAATTATCAAGGTTTAACTTTCCATCCATAGAACCTCATCACAATAGTGTTAGAACATACATTGTTTCTCGAAAATATATTTCATCCGTGTAATGGTAGCGAACTGTCCGAATGAGGGTTTGTCAAACCCATATGGCCATACAACATAAGTTCTCGCTTACATCCGGCAAGTGTAACTAATGATAATCGAATTGAGGAGTTTTGTTCAAACTCACTGTGGAATGTTTGTCTCTTCGTACTTGTGTTCAAAGCATAAAAGTAAGTAGTACAACATATAACAAGGTATATGTTTCTCAGCGCACGATTTAAAAGAATAAAAGTTGTTGAAAAGGTGGGACTATGATCTCACCTCGAGTGCACGAGTATAAAGGTACTTCACAAAGTAAATGTGTGCATGAAAGTTGTTTAGCCTTGACCTAAACAAGTAAGTTGTATCAATTGACGGTTACGACACAAGGTTGGGCGAAATGTGTTTAATTAGTCCTACGGCTCATTACGACTCGATTAATATAGCATGTGAATCAAGTTGTCAAGTTTCATGCAAGATATAAGTATAAAAGCACGTTAGAATGATTGCAATAGTGTTTGGTTAAGTTTGACTAAAAGTCAAACTTTGGTCAAAGTCAAAGTCAACGAGGTCGGGTCGGGTATTCGACAATTTTTCTAAGTTATATATTCATATATGAGCATGTTAGAACAAGTTACGTGTTACTCGGAGGTGCGTAGCATAGTTAGAATTAAACGGTAAACGACCAAACGAAGCAGAAATTTGTAGTTCATCTGGACGGCATCCAAACAGGCTGGACGACGTCCAGATTTGAAAACCAGGACGGTTTCCAAGATATTGGATGGTGTCCCAATGAACTACAGGTTGCTGAAGCTGAAATTTGACAAGTCTCGAACCAAACTCATTTCAAACACAACTTATGAACCGAAAACACTCAAGACACGTATCTTATATCGTTGGAAAGGTATTTTGACGAGGAATACAACTAAACACATATCATCAAAACAAATACATCATTTAAAATGACCAAATCCTCATCGAATGATTGTTAAAATTTCATCATTGAGGTTTCAAGTTCGTAAAACGCATTTTATGATTCGGGCAACCAATTTACATGTATTATATGCCGTTTCGAAGGTAATTTAACATACATTGCAATTAAACACTTTCTAACAATGCCTCATGGCATTAAAGGCATCAAAAGTTCATTTTAAAAGCTATCAAACCCTAACCAAAAATCATAAAATCACTAATCATGTTAATGTAAGGTTTTCATGTCATCCAACATACCAAAATGAAGCTAATGATGCTAGTAACACCTTTAATACACAAGGTTTAACATCTAACAACATTTAATCAACCAAAATCAAAGATTTAACAACCCATTACAAGTGTTCATGCTAGTTTATGCAAAACAACATGATCGAGCAAATAAATCACATATTCATGTTATAAACGAGCCATAGACACTAACTAACACCATTTCAAGTCTATAAAGCGAATTTAAGAAATCTAGAGTTTTTAGAAATCTTACCCAAGTAGTGAAATTGGTACCAAAATGTAGAGGATGAAGAGAGGATCACAAAAGTACAATTTGTTTTGATGTTTGCTTGCTTGAATTGAAATAGATGATGATTCTTTGAAGATGTTAAAAAGTGTGTTCTTGAGCTAGAGAGGAAAAAGAGATGAGGGAGGTGAAAATGGAATGAATGGTGGAAAGAGTGGGTTGACTAGTTGACCTAGTCAACTAGTTTGCCCACTTGGCAACTTCGGTCCCTCAAGTTTAAAGCGGGTGCGTGAATTAACCAAACGAATTATTTTAAAAATGCTAGAGTAAATGAGTGATGTTATAATTAAATAACAGGTATATTAAGAACGTTAGTCAACGGAAGATATGAATTTAAATAACGAAATATATTATCTAAAAAAAAGCCGGTGTTTAAATAAATTTAACGGAAAAAGGCGGGATGTTACATTACCTATACCTTAAAAGAAATTTCGACCCGAAATTTAGTTGGAAGTAGTAGTCGTCGTTTCTTCCTCTAAATCTTGCATTGCCAATTCTACGAATGAGTGAAGGTACTTCCTTGGGCATTTCAACGAACTCTGACAGTCGAGATTTTACGTTGTTTAAAAGTTTGGTTTCACGATTCATAATTTCAAACGGTTCTCCTATGAAGTGGAGTTTGTCATCGATAGTAAGCTCATCGAAAGGAATGACAAGTTCTTGTTCGGCAATACACTTCCTTAAGTTTGATATATAGGATGTAGGATGAACGGAATTTGATTGAGTCGGGAGTTCAAAACGGTAAGCAACGGGTCCAATACGCCCCAAGATTTCAAAAGGATCAAAATATCACGGATTTAGCTTTCTGCGTTTCCCGAAACAGATTACACCTTTTCAAGGTGCGACTTTTAACGTTACGCGGTTACCCACTTGGAATTCGAGAGGTTTACGTCTAACATCGGCGTAGCTCTTTTGGCGACTACGGGCCGTCTTGAGTCCTTCTTGGAATTGAACGATCGTATTGGTTATTTCATGAATGAGTTCAGGTCCGGTGGTTTGCTTGTCACCTACTTTGGTTCAACAATTAAGAAAACGACAATTGCGGCTACATGAGTTTTCGAAAGGTGTGGCGTTAATACTCGTGTGATAACTATTGTTATAACAGAATTGGGTTAAAGGCAAGGACTTTTCCCAAGTAAATTTGAAGTCGATAACATAAATTCGTATTACGGTTTCCAAGGTTTGAATCGTATGTTTGCTCGGTCTGTCGGGTTGTGGTTGATGTGCGGTACTCATGTCTAAACGTGGTCCCGAGGCTTTTTGTAAGGCACTCCAAAAATATAGAAGTGAAACGAGAATCTCGATTCGAGACGAGGTACATTTCTTTAAGATATATTTGAACAAGTTTTCGTTTCTCAAGAATTTAGCGTCGCGCAAGATCTATCGGTTTTTAGAAATGTTTGTTAGAGCAAGTTTCTCATCGGTTTCTGAAAACGTTCATTAGGACTATTCCCCCTCGTGGCGAATACTAGTATAATGTGAAGAGTCTCTCTCTCCATTGAGAATTTAGATAAAAGATTTCCTTAAACGGAAGTACGAGTGCAATGCGAGAGAAGTTTCCACCTCGATGTGAGCATACCAAACATTTTGTAGTTCGTCGATAAAACTGTGCGAAAACGAGATAGTATACGCGTGTAACACATGTTTGAAGTTGAAAGAATTTGTCATTCATTCGGAAGTATAAATATGGTTCGACAATAACCGAAGATGTGTCCCTAGTATGGTTGTTATCAATATTCTCGGAGTTTTCGGATATCCATCCAGAAAAATGAAGTCATGTACATGGCACATGGTGGTGATTAGGTTGATCGAGTCCAATCACCATCACATGCCATTAGAACTTTGGTATGACTTACTATTATATAACCACGTTGATCGAGTGTCGTTATATTATACCAACTCATACCTTCATTCCCACATCACTCCATAAATTCAAGTTCGTGAAATCGTGAAAATTTAAAATGAACAAAGTATAGCGACATCACTAACGTGACTCGTATTTAATCAAAAGAATTTGTGCAACTCTGAATAAGCGTTTCCCGAGGGAAGTGTATAAATGATTGTTCACGTCAATGCGGTTCAAGTCAAACAATAACATCTTTAGGCGCGAAAAGAGTAACGAATTATGATAACGAGTAGTACGCAACCGTAGTGATAAGTAGTGATGACGTTACTCATCTAAAGTAGTTGTGGTAACTTTACAACACTTATGGATAGTAAGCCGGGACGGTGACGAATAACAACCGAGGAGACAGAGTTCCCGAACTAGTGTGACTAATGAAGTCGTTGTCATCCTTACGCGTAAGAATATTGAATTTATGTGTGTTACCAGAAAGTGGAAGAATACAGATTCGTATGATGAAAGTTTGGTACCATTATGGAGTTCCCCTAAGAAGATTCAAGTATATATGCACAAGTAGTCAAGTAAGTGCTATCTATAACAAATACAAGTCAGAATGCAATGATTAACTATCCGGTTGTAGTCTAGATTCACTAATGCGTCCTAATAACCCTGTCAGACACACTAATACATACCCTAGTTCCCTACAACCAACACTCTTATACCATCTGCAACGACCCGACAAAATCGTCATTGACGACGCCGTTAACTTAGGTCCCATTACGTGGTCATAGTCCCTAAATGAGACGCGTTTGACCAAAATTATGTCGCATTCATTTGAAACGTACAAGACTTACAAAGTTTAGTTTACCAAATGGTTCGACAACAAGTTTAAGTTTACAAAAGATGTAAAGTATAAATGAAATAACTTGCGACATAATATAAGTTGAAAATCACAGTTGCTATAAATAGCGTAAGTACGTATGCTTTAAGTTTGAATCCAAAAGTGCTATCGCTAGTGTATGCATGTATGCTTGACTCCAAGCAAGTAATCAAAGTGTGCGGAAGCATGTATCAAGTAGCCAAATATGAACCTGAGAAACATATAGAAAACTGTCAACGAAAAACGTTGGTGAAATCATAGGTGTATTTGTAAACGTTGTTTTTGAACCACAAGATTTAATATAGTTGATTTTCCAAATCGTTTGCATTCCAAAAGTACTTCGCGAGCACCCAATTATCAAGGCTTAACTTTCCATCCATAGAACTCCATCACAATAGTGTTAGAATATACACTGTTTCTCGAAAATATATTTCATCCGTGTAACGGTAACGAACCGTCCGAATGAGGGTTGGTCAAATCCATATGGCCATACAACATAAGTTCTCGCTTACACCCGGCAAGTGTAACTAATGATAATCGAATTGAGGATTTTTGTTCAAACTCGCTGTGGAATGTTTGTCTCTTCGTACTTGTGTTCAAAGCATAAAAGTAAGTAGTACAAGATATAACAAAGTATATGTTTCTCAGCCCACGATTTAAAAGAATAAAAGTTGTTGAAAAGGTGGGACTATGATCTCACCTCGAGTGCACGAGTATAAAGGTACTTCACAAAGTAAATGTGTGCATGAAAGTTATTTAGCCTTGACCTAAACAAGTAAGTTGTATCAATTGACGGTTACGACACAAGGTTGGGCGAAATGTGTTTAATTAGTCCTACGGCTCGTTACGACTCGATTAATATAGCATGTGAATCAAGTTGTCAAGTTTCATGCAAGATATAAGTATAAAAGCACGTTAGAATGATTGCAATAGTGTTTGGTTAAGTTTGACTAAAAGTCAAACTTTGGTCAAAGTCAAAGTCAACGAGGTCGACGATTTTTCTAAGTTATATATTCATATATGAGCATGTTAGAACAAGTTACGTGTTACTCAGAGGTGCGTAGCATAGTTAGAATTAAACGGCAAACGACCAAACGAAGCAGAAATTTGTAGTTCATTTGGACGGCATCCAAACAGGCTGGACGGCATCCAGATGTGAAAGCCAGGACGACGTCCAAGATATGGGATGGCGTCCCAATGAACTACAGGTTGCTGAAGTTGAAATTTGATAAGTCTCGAACCAAACTCATTTCAAACACAACTTATGAACCGAAAACACTCAAGACACGTATCTTATATCGTTGGAAAGGTATTTTGACGAGGAATACAACTAAACACATATCATCAAACAAATACATCATTTAAAATGACCAAATCCTCATCGAATGATTGTTAAAAGTTCATCATTGATGTTTCAAGTTCGTAAAATGCATTTTATGATTCGGGCAACCAATTTACATGTATTATATACTGTTTCAAAGGTAATTTAACATACATTGCAATTAAACACTTTCTAACAATGCCTCATGGCATTCAAGGCATCAAAAGTTCATTTTAAAAGCTATCAAACCCTAACCAAAAATCATAAAATCACTAATCATGTTAATGTAAGGTTTTCATGTCATCCAACATACCAAAACGAAGCTAATGATGCTAGTAACACCTTTAACACACAGGGTTTAACATCTAACAACATTTAATCAACCAAAATCAAAGATTTAACAACCCATTACAAGTGTTCATGCTAGTTTATGCAAAACAACAAGATCGAGCAAATAAATCACATATTCATGTTATAAACGAGCCATAGACACTAACTAACACCATTTCAAGTCTATAAAGCGAATTTGAGAAATCTGGAGTTTTTAAAAATCTTACCCCAAGTAGTGAAATTGGTACCAAAATGTAGAGGATGAAGAGAGGATCACAAAAGTACAATTTGTTTTGATGTTTGCTTGCTTGAATTGAAATAGATGATGATTCTTTGAAGATGTTAAAAAGTGTGTTCTTGAGTTACTGAGTAAAAAGAGATGAGGGATGTAAAAATGGAATGAATGGTGGAAAGAGTGGGTTGACTAGTTGGCCTAGTCAACTAGTTTGCCCACTTGGCAACTTCGGTCCCTCAAGTTTAAAGCGGGTGCGTGAATTAACCAAACAAATTATTTTAAAAACGCTAGAGTAAACGAGTGATGTTATAATTAAATAACAGGTATATTAAGAACGTTAGTCAACGGAAGATACGAATTTAGATAACGAAAGATATTATCTAAAAAAAAGACGGTGTTAAAATAAATTTAACGGAAAAAGGCGGGATGTTACACATATTGTTAAACATTTTGAAATTTGAGGGCATTTTCACTGATTTCGCATAAGCAGTTTAGCATCATTTCAGACAGTGATATTGAATTAGACGCCAAAATATCACACAAACCTGTGTAATCTCTTAGTATCACGTTACTACAAATTATTCCGGTTTATTTAGGTGTGTGAAATCATGGTATGTATTGAATTAAATAGTCTGAAAAGTTTGATTAAAAAGGGTTCAATGTTTGAATATTAAAAACTGACAAACTAATAATATTTGTTTCTAGAGTTTATGTTCTAAGGCTCAAGATAAAAGGGTATATTCGGTGTGCGTTATAAGGTACATGATAATATTTGTGTTTTATTGATTAAGTGTCGTGTCATTCATTTAAAGTTTTTATTCAGGACATATTCAATGAGTCTAATGATGGATCGTATGATTCGTATCGTTGGTCAAACAAAAACATGAGCATAGTGAAGATAGTCAAGTTTAGACCCTTTTCTTGGTCTACACAATCTAAACTATGTTACCCTCATCATTTTCATACTTATGGGAAGTGATGGACGTTATGGAAATACAATGTGTATCGAGGCGTGCAAGAGGGGGCTATTAGATCTGGATCTTCATTCGCAGTTATTGTAGTTTGTTAGTTTTTGTACTCAAGTATGAAGTTTATTGTTCTAGATCATATGGTTTCTACTTAGGGACACAAAGATTACCATTTTGTAGCTCAGATTCAATCATCTTTTTGATGATGCAGGGTCTTTATATTTATTTTCTGTTTTTTGCCAAAAAAAAAAAAAAAAAGTAAAGCTAATACAAGAAAGGTAAAAGCCTATACGGCCACAACCAAACAAGAGTTACAAACGTACGCAAAACAAAAGCCAATGTGGCTGTAGATAAGTTTATTAATTTAATTCAAAAACAAAATCTGAATAAAACTCATGCTATCGTTCGCTATATATATGGCTAAACTAGAAGAGATAGTGAATAGAATAGTGAAATGATCAGTGAAATCACGGGTTTGTTTATAGGAAACAGTTTAATGATATATTTTAGGTATTAAGTGAACGTAAATGCTAAAGTCATTTAGTTTAATGACCCGTGAAACCACATATTCCAACTAAGAAACTTGTCGTTGTTTTTACAAATATATTGATATACTTAACTTAGTCAGAATAAATGAACTACATTTATTCTCCCACCACTTTCTTCCAATTTTCATCACAATTATTATTTTTCTTGTTATAAAACCTACATCACAACATTTTATTGAGACATGTATTTCGTATACATATGTAACGTAATTAATCCCGTAAAAAATCTATATTTGAATAATAATAATAATAATATAATAATAATACTCCCTTCGTCCCACTACAAGTATCCACTTACTTTTTGCACAAAGTTTTAGAAAATTCCACTGACTTCATTCTCCACCAATCAGAAATCTTCTCTCTTTAAAATAACATCTTCTGATTAGTTGAAACATCAAGTGGATACTTGAAATGGGACAACCTAAAATAAAAAGGTGGACACTTAAGATGAGACAACATAAAATAGAAAGGTGGACACTTAAGAAGGACAGATGTAGTAATAAAGTTTGCTCTAAAATTGAGTATTTATATTTTTAATAATTATTATTAGTAATAACAAATGTCTCTTTAATATTTTTTTTAAAAACTAAAATGCAATTATTATGTGAAGGTTGTACAATATGCTTCAAAGTTTGTACATGTGTTCATGATGTGTTTTGTAAAAGATTGTACAATTTGTTTTAAAGTTTGTACATATGGTCATAAGAGTGTTTTACTATAAGGTTGTACATTATGCTTTAAATATTGTACATATGATCATAGGTTATTTTATCATAAGATTACATAATGTAGTGACCCGAACTTTTTCATGTTTATATATATTAAATGAAATTATTATTTACATGATTAAGTGTTTTCAACATGTTAAGCAATCAAACTTGTTAAGACTTGATTAATTGAAATAGGTTTCATATAGACAATTGACCACCCAATTTGACCGGTGATTCACGAACGTTAAAACTTGTAAAAACTATATGATGACATATATATGATTATATATATAGTTAACATGATATTATGATAAGTAAGTATCTCATTAGGTATTTTAACAATGAGTTATATACATAAAATTGAGTTTATTGAATTAAGAAACTCGAAACGATATATATAACAATTATCGTTAAGACAACGTCTTACTAAATACATATTAAGATATTGATACACTATGTTTAATCATGATAAATGATAAGTAAACATGTCATTAAGTGTATTAACAATGAACTACATATGTAAAAACAAGACTACTAACTTAATGAATTCGAAACGAGACATATATGTAACGATTATCGTTGCAACAATATTTAACTGTATATATATCATAATAAGATATATTAATATATCATAATATCATGATAATGTAATAATTTAACATCTCTTTAGATATAATAAACAACGGGTTAACAACATTTAACAAGATCGTTAACCTAAAGGTTTCAAAACAACATTTACATGTAACGATTAACGATGACTTAAAGACTCAGTTAAAATGTATATACATGTATTGTTTTAATATGTATTCATACACTTTTGAAAGACTTCAAGAAACTTATCAAAGTACTTCTACTTAACAAAAATGCTTACAATTACATCCTCGTTCGGTTTCATCAACAATTTTACACGTATGCACCCGTATTCATACTCGTACAATACACAGCTTTTAGATGTATGTACTATTGGTATATACACTCCAATGATCAGCTCTTAGCAGCCCATGTAAGTCACCTAACATATGTGGGAACCATCATTTGGCAACTAGCATGAAATATCTCATAAAATTACAAAAATATTAGTAATCATTCATGACTTATTTACATGTAAACAAAATTACACATCTTTTATATCTAATCCATATACCAACGACCAAAAACACCTACAAACACTTTCATTCTTCAATTTTCTTCATCTAATTGATCTCTCTCAAGTTCTATCTTCATGTTCTAAGTGTTCTTCATAAATTCTATAAGTTCTAGTTTCATAAAATCAAGAATACTTCCAAGTTTGCTAGCTTACTTCCAATCTTGTAAAGTGATCATCTAACCTCAAGAAATCTTTCTTATTTACAGTAAGATATCTTTCTAATACAAGGTAATACTCATATCCAAACTTTGATTCAATTTCTATAACTATAACAATCTTATTTCGAGTGGAAATCTTACTTGAACTTGTTTTCGTGTCATGATTCTGCTTCAAGAACTTTCAAGCCATCCAAGGATCCTTTGAAGCTAGATCTATTTTTCTCATTTCCAGTAGGTTTATCTACAAAACCTGAGGTAGTAATGATGTTCATAACATCATTTGATTCATATATATAAAACTACCTTATTCGAAGGTTTAAACTTGTAATCACTAGAACATAGTTTAGTTAATTCTAAACTTGTTCGCAAACAAAAGTTAATCCTTCTAAATTGACTTTTAAAATCAAATAAACATATGTTCTATATCTTTATTATATGCTAACTTAATGATTTAAAACCTGGAAACACGAAAAACAACGTAAAACCGGATATACGCCGTCGTAGTAACACCGCGGGCTGTTTTGGGTTTGATAATTAAAAACTATGATAAACATTGATTTAAAAGTTGTTCTTCTGGGAAAATGATTTTTCTTATGAACATGAAACTATATCCAAAAATCATGGTTAAACTCAAAGTGGAAGTATGTTTTTCAAAATGGTCATCAAGACGTCGTTCTTTCGACTGAAATGACTACCTCTTACAAAAATGACTTGTAACTTATATTTCCGGCTGTAAACCTATACTTTTTTTATTTAGATTCATAAAATAGAGTTCAATATGAAACCATAGCAACTTGATTCACTCAAAACGGATTTAAAACGAAGAAGTTATGGGTAAAACAAGATTGGATAATTTTTCTTGTTGTAGCTACGTGAAAATTAGTAACAAATCTATATTAATCACATCCTAGCTAACTTATATTGTATTATACATGTATTCTAATATATTATGTAATCTTGGAATACCATAGACACGTATGCAAATGTTTTGACATATCATATCGACCCATGTATATATATTATTTGGAACAACCATAGACACTCTATATGCAGTAATGTTGGAGTTAGCTATACAGGGTTGAGGTTGAGGTTGATTCCAAAAATATATATACTTTGAGTTGTGATCTAGCCTGAGACGTGTATACACTGGGTCGTGGATTGATTTAAGATAATATATATCAATTTATTTCTGTACATCTAACTATGGACAACTAGTTGTAGGTTACTAACGAGGACAGCTGACTTAATAAACTTAAAACATCAAAATGTATTAAAAATGTTGTAAATATATTTTGAACATACTTTGATATATATATATGTATATATTTGTTATAGGTTCGTGAATCGACCAGTGGCCAAGTCTTACTCCCGACGAAGTAAAAATCTATGAAAGTGAGTTATAGTCCCATTTTTAAAATCTAATATTTTGGGATGAGAATACATGCAGTTTTATAAATGTTTTACGAAATAGACACAAGTAAATGAAACTACATTATATGGGTGAATGATCGAATCCGAATATGCCCCTTTTACTTGGTAGCCTAAGAATTAGTAAACCGATCTACGAATTGACGCGAATCCTAAAGATAGATCTATTGGGCCTAACGAACCCCATCCAAAGTACCAGATGCTTTAGTACTTCAAATTTGTTTTTATCATGTCCGAAGGATTTCCCGGAATGAGAGGGGATATTTTTATATGCATCTTGTTAATGTCGGTTACCAGGTGTTCACCATATGAATGATTATTATCTCTATGTATGGGATGTATATTGAAATATGAAATCTTGTGGTCTATTATTATGATTTGATAATATATAGGTTAAACCTATAACTCACCAACATTTTTTGTTGACGTTTTAAGCATTTTTATTCTCAGGTGATTATTAAGAGCTTCCGCTGTTGCATACTAAAATAAGGACAAGATTTGGAGTCCATGCTTGTATGATATTATGTAAAAACTGCATTCAAGAAACTTATTTTTGATGTAATATATTCTTATTGTAAACCATTATGTAATGGTCGTGTGTAAACGGTATATTTTAGATTATCATTATTTGATATTCTACGTAATGCTTTTTAAACCTTTATAGATAAAATAAGGGTTATGGTTGTTTTAAAAATGAATGCAGTCTTTGAAAAACGTCTCATATAGATGTCAAAACCTCGCGGCGAAATCAATTAATATGGAACGTTTATAATCAATATGAACGGGACATTTCAGTTGGTATCCAAGCGTTGGTCTTAGAGAACCAGAAATTTGCATTAGTGTGTCTTATCGAGTTTGTTAGGATACATTAGTGAGTCTGGACTTCGACCATATTTTCTTTAAAAACGATTGCTTAACACTTTTGTTGGAAACTATATATTATTAACATGTAAATATTATGTGATATATTAACCTCTTAATGTGTTTGATATTGTGTGATAGATGTATACCACTAGTACAAATCCCATCGATTCACCTAATAATAATGAAGAGTCAAATATATTTTGGGAAGATTCACAAATTCCCGAAGAGGAACCGGAAGAGGAGGAACCGGAAGAAGAAGAGGTTCCGGAGGAAGAAATATTGATACCTATAGTAAATCGATTAAATAAAAGAAAATCCTCAACCAACGGACCAAAGTTAATAATGGTCAATGGTGTTTCCGTCGAGGAAGCAAAATATTGGGAAGATTACCAATTTTCCGATGAATCGGATCCCGATGAGGATTCCGATGATGTTATAGAAATTACCTCGACTCAATTTAATAAAGCGAAAAAAAATAATAAGGGAAAAGGTATAAAAATAGAGAAACCCGATTCCAACCCCGATGAACTTTATATGTATCGGCAACATCCGTATTTCCTAAAATGTAACAATGACCCGGGAACCTCTAAACCACCAAGTTTTTCTAAACCATTGTGGAAAATTACGGCTCGTATTAGAGGAACACCATATATTCCTAGAAAATTAGGAAAACGAACCAAGTTCGAAGAAGAAGAAACCAATGATTCAGATTAGAGCGTTGTAATCATGTTGTATATTATATGTATTGTATGGTGCTTGTACTTTTATGTTCTATGTAAAAATTGCTTGTATTGTTTGTTAATTATCTTTTACGAATCTAATTCTTGTCTATTTTACAGTATAAAAACAAAATGGACGTTAAGGGTAGACAACCGAATATTTTAGAAGACCTACCAGAGGATATGATTGAGAAAATCTTGTCTAGAGTCGGTCAGAATTCATCAGCACATTTAGTTATGGCGAAATTAACTTGTCAAACATTTGAAAGACTTTTCAGAAATGCCTTAGTTTATAAAAGGCTTTCCTTTGATAGGTGGGTATATCACATTGGGAAGACCGTAAGTTACGCCGTGTTTTCTTTAAAGCGTTAAATGTGGGGAACCCAAATGCAATTTTACGCTACGGGTTAAGAACCTATTTTGACTCAACATATCCCAACATAGGATTTCGTGAATTAGAAAGAACTTCTAACATGCAACATAAAGAAGCATGTTATGCTTACGGGTTAGTGATGTTCGCTTCTTACCAAAGTGAGAAAAAGAACATCGGATTGCAACTTTTAAATAAAACCTTCCTACAAGTGACAGATTCAGTAGTTGGGGTGAGAAACAAGGTTTTTAGATTATTACGGGGCTATTGGACATTACGAAACCCTCGTCCTTTTGACGACATTACAACATGCTGCCTAGCCAATGGTCATAACGGTTATTTTTCACAAGACCAAGGATGGAAAGTTGTCTTAGTAAAACCAGAATGCATGACTTGTTTCTGGACTTATGAATTACGTGTCTTTATTTCCTTTGCTGAACAACTTACGTATTAACTAGATTTATCTTCAAAACTGTCCTGTATCAAAGTGTACTATATTTCATGTTATATGTAATATAGCGAAGTTGTAAGTTTGAAGAATATTTGTATGTGATATATTATTATAATCAGTTTTTCATATGGAATTGTAGTAGTTGAACTGTATATTAGCTACTAAGTATGAACTTAACGGGTAGGTAGTACCCGAATTTAAACTTATAAAACGCTAATATGAAGAAAAAGCTTTTATAAATGAGTTCATATTATGCTATGAAATACTATTGACTACTCTTAATATTCTGTATGATTAACTCGATTCAATTGGCTATTTTGAAAGAAATGGCACCGACTACTCAACACACCATGAATATGAGCGAAGAGGAATTTCGTACCTTTCTTGCTGCAAACATAGCCACAGTACAGGTTGCGCTACATACCAACAATAACTATGAATCTAGCAATGCAGCTAACGGCGCAAGAAATCGTGTCGGATGCTCCTACAAAGAATTCACTGCCTGCAAATCTTTGGAATTTGATGGAACCGAAGGACCAATTGGATTGAAACGGTGGACCGAGAAAGTCGAATCGGTGTTTGCCATAAGTAAGTGTACTGAAGAGGACAAAGTTAAGTACGCTACGCATACCTTCACAGGTACTGCGTTAACGTGGTGGAACACCTATCTTGAACAGGTAGGATAAAATGCTGCTTACGCACTACCGTGGTCGGCATTCAAGCAATTGATGAACGAGCAGTACCGTCCTAGAAACGAAGTCAATAAGCTCAAGGCAGAACTTAGAGAGTTACGAACACAAGGGTTCGACATTACCACATATGAACGACGATTCACAGAGTTATTCCTATTGTGTCCGGGAGCGTTCGAAGATGAAGAAGAGAAGATCGACGCATTTGTAAAAGGGTTACCAGTAAGGATTCAAGAAGATGTGAGTTCACACGAGCCCGCTTCTATACAGAAGGCAAGTCGAATGGCTCATAAACTCATAAATCAGATTGAGGGAAGAATTAAAGAGCAGGCGGCCGAAGAAGCCAACACGAAACAACTCAAGAGGAAGTGGGAGGAAAACGGTGACAAGAGTCACCAGTACAACAACAACAACAACAATTACAACCACAATCGCAACAACTATTCCAACAACCGCAACAACAATCGCAACAATAACCGCAATCCTAACAATAACTACAACAAACATCCCAACAACAACAACAACAGCCGTTTCAACAACAATAACAATTCCAACAACAACCTCAATAACAACAACGGCAACAAAAACCAAAAACAACCATGTCATAGGTGTGAAGAAAATCACCAGGGGTTTTGCACGACATTTTGCAACAGGTGTAAAAGAAATGGTCATAGCGCGATAAAGTCTGAGGTCTACGGACCAAAGTTTAATAGAACTAAGGTAGCAAATAATGTCGGAACAAGTAATGCCGAAATGAATAGTGTCGGAGCAAGTAATACCAACGCTATTTGTTATAAATGTGGAAAACCGGGCCACATTATTATAAATTACCCGAATCAGGGGAATACTAATGGGCACAATATTAATGCGGCAGAAGCACAGGAAGACTCGAAACTTGTTACGGGTACGTTTCTTATTGACGATAAATCTGCTTATGTTTTATTTGATTCGGGTGCGGATAGAAGCTATATGAGTAGAGATTTTTGTGCTAAATTAAGTTGCCCATTGACGCCTTTGGATAATAAATTTTTACTCGAATTAGCAAATGGTAAATTAATTTCAGCAGATAATATATGTCGGGATAGAGAAATTAAACTGGGTGATGAAACGTTTAAGATTCATTTAATACCAGTCGAGTTAGGGAGTTTTGATGTAATAATTGGCATGAACTAGTTGAAAAGGTGAGAGCAGAGGTCGTTTGTTACAAAAATGCGATTCGCATTATGCGTGAAAAAGGAAAACCTTTAATGGTGTACGGAGAAAAGAACAATGCGAAATTAAATCTTATTAGTAGTTTGAAGGCGCAAAAACTAATAAGAAAAGGTTGTTACGTCATTCTAGCACACATCTAGGAAGTTAAACCCGAAGAAAAGAACATCAGTGATGTTCCCGTCGCAAAAGAATTTCCCGATGTATTTCCGAAAGAATTACCGGGATTACCCCCACATCGATCCGTTGAATTTCAAATAGACCTTGTACCAGGAGCTGCACCAATAGCTCGTGCTCCATACAGACTCGCACCCAGCGAAATAAAAGAATTACAAAGTCAGTTACAAGAACTTTTAGAGTGTGGTTTCATTCGACCAAGTACATCTCCATGGGGAGCTCCTGTTATGTTTGTCAAGAAGAAAGATGGTACATTCAGGTTGTGTATCGACTACCGAGAGTTGAACAAACTTACCATCAAGAACCGTTACCCATTACCGAGAATCGATGACTTATTTGATCAACTACAAGGCTCGTCGGTTTATTCGAAGATCGATTTACGTTCTGGATATCACCAAATGCGGGTGAAACAGGATGACATTCCGAAGACTGCTTTTAGGACGCGTTACGGTCATTACGAGTTTATGGTTATACCGTTTGGATTGACTAAAGCACCAGCTGTGTTCATGGACCTCATGAACCGAGTGTGTGGGACATATCTTGATAAGTTTGTCATTGTTTTCATCGATGACATACTTATTTACTCGAAGAATGATCAAGAGCACGAAGAACATTTGAGAAAAGTGCTAGAGTTGCTGAGAAAAGAAAAACTGTACGCTAAGTTTTCAAAGTGTGCATTTTGGTTGGAAGAAGTTCAATTCCTCGGTCATATAGTGAACAAAGAAGGTATTCAGGTGGATCCAGCAAAGATTGAAACCACTGAAAAGTGGGAAACTCCGAAACACATACGCCAATTTTTAGGGCTAGCTGGTTATTACAGGAGATTCATCCAAGATTTTTCCAAAATAGCAAAATCCTTGACTGCATTAACGCATAAAGGGAGGAAATTTGAATGGAAGGATGAACAAGAAAAAGTGTTTCAATTATTGAAGAAAAAGTTAACTACGACACCTATATTGCCATTACCTGAAGGGAATGATGATTTTGTGATATATTGTGAAGCCTCAAAGCAAGGTCTCGGTTGTGTATTAATGCAACGAACGAAAGTAATTGCTTATGCATCTAGACAATTGAAGATTCACGAGCAGAATTATACGACGCATGATTTGGAATTAGGCGCGGTTGTTTTTGCATTAAAGACTTGGAGGCACTACTTATATAGGGTCAAAAGTATTATATATGCCGACCACAAAAGTCTTCAACACATATTTAATCAGAAACAACTGAACATGAGGCAGTGCAGATGGATTGAATTGTTAAATGATTACGACTTTGAGATTCGTTATCACCCGAGGAAGGCAAATGTGGTAGCCGACGCCTTGAGCAGAAAGGACAGAGAACCCATTCGAGTAAAATCTATGAATATAATGATTCACACTAACCTTACTACTCAAATAAACGAGGCGCAACAAGGAGTTTTAAAAGAGGAAAATTTAAAGGATGAAATATCCAAAGGATCAGAGAAGCATCTTAATTTTCGGGAAGACTGAACCCGGTATAGGGCTGAAAGGATTTGGGTACCAAAATTTGGAGATATGAGAGAAATGGTACTTAGAGAAGCTCATAAAACCAGATACTCAATACATTCTGGAACGGGGAAGATGTACAAGGATCTCAAGAAACATTTTTGGTGGCCGGGTATGAAAGCCGATGTTGCTAAATACGTAGGAGAATGTTTGACGTATTCTAAGGTCAAAGCTGAGCATCAGAAACCACCAGGTCTACTTCAATAACCCGATATCCCAGAATGGAAATGGGAAAACATTGCCATGGATTTCATCACTAAATTGCCAAGGACTGCAAGTGGTTTTGATACTATTTGGGTAATAGTTGATCGTCTCACCAAATCAGCACACTTCCTGCCAATAAGAGAAGATGACAAGATGGAGAAGTTAGCACGACTGTATTTGAATGAAGTCGTCTCCAGACATGAAATACCAATCTCTATTGTCTCTGATAAGGATGGCAGATTTATTTCAAGATTCTGGCAGACATTACAGCAAGCATTAGGAACTCGTCTAGACATGAGTACTGCCTATCATCCACAAACTGATGGGCAGAGTGAAAGGACGATATAAACGCTTGAAGACATGCTACGAGCATGTGTTATTGATTTCGAAAACAGTTAGGATCGACATCTACCGTTAGCAGAATTTTCCTACAACAACAGCTACCATTCAAGCATTGAGATGGCGCCGTTTGAAGCACTTTATGGTAGAAAATACAGGTCTCCGATTTGTTGGAGTGAAGTGGGGGATAGACAGATTACGGGTCCGGAGATAATACAAGAAACTACCGAGAAGATCATCCAAATTCAACAACGGTTAAAAACCGCCCAAAGTCAACAAAAGAGCTACGCCGACATTAAAAGAAAAGTTATAGAATTTGAAATTGGAGAGATGGTCATGCTTAAGGTTGCACTTTGGAAAGGCATTGTTCGATTTGGTAAACGAGGGAAATTAAATCCAAAGTATATAGGACCATTCAAGATTATTGATCGTGTCGGACTAGAAGCTTACCGACTTGAATTACCACAACAACTCGTAGCTGTACATAACACTTTCCACGTCTCAAATTTGAAGAAATGTTTTTCTAAAGAAGATCTCACTATTCTGTTAGACGAAATCCAAATCAACAAAAAACTTCAATTCGTCGAAGAACCCGTCGAAATAATGGATCGTGAGGTTAAAAGACTTAAGCAAAACAAGATACCAATTGTTAAAGTTCGATAGAATACTCGTAGAGGACCCGAGTTCACCTGAGAAGGAGAAGATCAGATGATGAAGAAATACCCGCACTTATTTCCAGAAGATACGTTAACACCTCCAACTGCTTAAAATTTCGGGACGAAATTTATTTAACGGGTAGGTACTGTAGTGACCCGAACTTTTCCGTGTTTATATATATTAAATGAAATTGTTATTTACATGATTAAGTGTTTCCAACATGTTAAGAAATCAAACTTGTTAAGACTTGATTAATTGAAATAGGTTTCATATAGACAAATGACCACCCAATTTGACCGGTGATTCACGAACGTTAAAACTTGTAAAAACTATATGATGACATATATATGATTATATATATAGTTAACATGATATTATGATAAGTAAGTATCTCATTAGGTATTTTAACAATGAGTTATATACATAAAATTGAGTTTATTGAATTAAGAAACTCGAAACGATATATATAACGATTATGGTTAAAACAACGTCTTACTAAATACATATCAAGATATTGATGCACTATGTTTAATCATGATAAATGATAAGTAAACATGTCATTAAGTGTATTAACAATGAACTACATATGTAAGAACAAGACTACTAACTTAATGAATTCGAAACGAGACATATATGTAACGATTATCGTTGTAACAACATTTAACTGTATATATATCATACTAAGATATATTAATATATCATAATATCATGATAATGTAATAATTTAACATCTCTTTAGATATAATAAACAATGGGTTAACAACATTTAACAAGATCGTTAACCTAAAGGTTTCAAAACAACATTTACATGTAACGACTAACGATGACTTAACGACTCAGTTAAAATGTATATACATGTAGTGTTTTAATATGTATTCATACACTTTTGAAAGACTTTAAGACACTTATCAAAGTACTTCTACTTAACAAAAATGCTTACAATTACATCCCCGTTCAGTTTCATCAACAATTCTACTCGTATGCACCCGTATTCGTACTCGTACAATACACAGCTTTTGGATGTATGTACTATTGGTATATACACTCCAATGATCAGCTCTTAGCAGTCCATGTAAGTCACCTAATACATGTGGGAACCATCATTGGGCAACTAGCATGAAATATCTCATAAAATTATAAAAATATTAGTAATCAATCATGACTTATTTACATGTAAACAAAATTACACATCTTTTATATCTAATCCATATACCAACGACCAAAAACACCTAAAAATACTTTCATTCTTCAATTTCCTTCATCTAATTGATCTCTCTCAAGTTCTATCTTCAAGTTCTAAGTGTTCTTCATAAATTCTATAAGTTCTAGTTTCATAAAATCAAGAATACTTCCAAGTTTGCTAGCTTACTTCCAATCTTGTAAAGTGATCATCCAACCTCAAGAAATCTTTCTTATTTATAGTAAGATATCTTTTTAATACAAGGTAATACTCATATTCAAACTTTGATTCACTTTCTATAACTATAACTATAACAATCTTATTTCGAGTGGAAATCTTACTTGAACTTGTTTTCGTGTCATGATTCTGCTTCAAGAACTTTCAAGCCATCCAAGGATCCTTTGAAGCTAGATCTATTTTTATCATTTCCAGTAGGTTTATCCACAAAATCTAAGGTAGTAATGATGTTCATAACATCAATCGATTCATATATATAAAACTACCTTATTCGAAGATTTAAACTTGTAATCACTAGAACATAGTTTAGTTAATTCTAAACTTGTTCG
The DNA here is from genome assembly GCF_046630445.1 of Rutidosis leptorrhynchoides. Classification (NCBI taxonomy): domain Eukaryota; kingdom Viridiplantae; phylum Streptophyta; class Magnoliopsida; order Asterales; family Asteraceae; genus Rutidosis; species Rutidosis leptorrhynchoides. The sequence continues at coordinate 65,363,357 of NC_092334.1, forward strand.
CAAACAAAAGTTAATCCTTCTAACTTTAATTTTAAAATAAACTAAATACATATTATATATCTTTATGATATGCTAACTTAATGATTTAAAACCTGGAAACACGAAAAACACCGTGAAATCGGATATACGCCGTCGTAGTAACACCGCGGGCTGTTTTGGGTTTGATAATTAAAATCTATGATAAACTTTGATTTAAAAGTTGTTCTTATGGGAAAATGATTTTTCTTATGAACATGAAACTATATCCAAAAATTATGGTTAAACTCAAAGTGGAAGTATGTTTTTCAAAATAGTCATCAAGACATCGTTCTTTCGACTGAAATGACTACCTCTTACAAAAATGACTTGTAACTTATATTTCCGGCTATAAACCTATACTTTTTCTATTTAGATTCATAAAATAGAGTTCAATATGAAACCATAGCAACTTGATTCACTCAAAACGGATTTAAAACGAAGAAGTTATGGGTAAAACAAGATTGGATAATTTTTCTTGTTGTAGCTACGTGAAAATTGGTAACAAATCTATATTTATCATATCCTAGCTAACTTATATTGTATTATACATATATTCTAATATATTATGTAATCTTGGGATACCATAGACACGTATGCAAATGTTTTGACATATCATATCGACCCATGTATATATATTATTTGAAACAACCATAGACACTCTATATGCAGTAATGTTGGAGTTAGCTATACAGGGTTGAGGTTGATTCCAAAAATATATATACTTTGAGTTGTGATCTAGCCTAAGACGTGTATACACTGGGTCGTGGATTGATTCAAGATAATATATATCAATTTATTTCTGTACATCTAACTATGGACAACTAGTTGTAGGTTACTAAAGAGGACAACTGACTTAATAAACTTAAAACATCAAAATGTATTAAAAATGTTGTAAATATATTTTGAACATACTTTGATATATATATGTATATATTTGTTATAGGTTCGTGAATCGACCAGTGGCCAAGTCTTACTCCCGACGAAGTAAAAATCTGTGAAAGTGAGTAATAGTCCCACTTTTAAAATCTAATATCTTGGGATGAGAATACATGCAGTTTTATAAATGTTTTACGAAATAGACACAAGTAAATGAAACTACATTATATGGGTGAATGATCGAAGCCGAATATGCCCCTTTTGCTTGGTAGCCTAAGAATTAGTAAACCGATCTACTAATTGACGTGAATCCTAAAGATAGATCTATCGGGCCTAACGAACCCCATCCAAAGTACCAGATGCTTTAGTACTTCGAATTCATTTTTATCATGTCTGAAGGATTTCCCGGAATGATAGGGGATATTCTTATATGCATCTTGTTAATGTCGGTTACCAGGTGTTCACCATATGAATGATTTTTATCTCTATGTATGGGATGTATATTGAAATATGAAATCTTGTGGTCTATTATTATGATTTGATAATATATAGGTTAAACCTATAGCTCACCAACATTTTTTGTTGACGTTTTAAGCATGTTTATTCTCAGGTGAGTATTAAGAGCTTCCGCTGTTGCATACTAAAATAAGGACAAGATTTGGAGTCCATGCTTGTATGATATTATGTAAAAACTGCATTCAAGAAACTTATTTTTGATGTAATATATTTTTATTGTAAACCATTATGTAATGGTCGTGTGTAAACGGTATATTTTAGATTATCATTATTTGATATTCTACGTAATGCTTTTTAAACCTTTATAGATAAAATAAAGGTTATGGTTGTTTTAAAAATGAATGCAGTCTTTGAAAAACGTCTCATATAGAGGTCAAAACCTCGCGACGAAATCAATTAATATGGAATGTTTATAATCAATATGAACGGAGCATTTCACATAAGTTTCATATATTATACAATTAACATGTTAATAATTTTATCAAAAATAATTAATTATTTTAATGACATCATCATGAGGGGCTAAGAAATTTTTTCTTTCTTTTTAATTTTTTTTAAGTTGAATAATTCTTATTTATGATATTATCATTTTGGAGATTTATATTATACTATAAAATAGATTTTATACGTACAATTGAATAAGAGTTAAATGTAATGATTCTTTTAATAATTATTAAAATCAAGTTATATGTAAATGAAACTTTCACTAAACATGCCTTTAAAATCATTAGTATTATTCATGCCCTCGTGAATTCCATAAACTGATTATAGTGAGAATCATTTTATATTTTTTAAAGCTAGTTCATATCGTTTTATGATAATATTTGGAGTGTTGCCAAATTTATAGACATGAATTGTTAACTAACAATATAACATTAAATTAAATTAAAGATAACAACAAATCTTTATTATTAACTAGTGAAACGACCCGTGGAACTGTAGTGACCCGAACTTTTCCATGTTTATATATATTAAATGAAATTGATATTTACATGATTAAATGTTTCCAACATATTAAGCAATCAAACTTGTTAAGACTTGATTATTTGAAATGAGCTTTATATAGACAATTGACCACCCAAGTTGACCGGCGATTCACGAACGTTAAAACTTGTAAAAAGTATATGATGATATATATATATATATGGATATGTATTTAGCTAACATGATATTATGAAAAGTAAGTATCTCACTAGGTATATTAACAATGAGTTATATACATAAAATGAGACTATTGAATTATGAAACTCGAAACGATATATATAACGATTATCGTTATAGCAACGTCTTACTAAATACATATGTATCATATTAAGATATTGTTACACTATTTTTAACATGATAAAATGATAATTATATATATCATTAAGTGTGTTAACAATGAACTACATATGTAAAAACAAGATTACTAACTTAAGAATTTCGAAACGAGACATATATGTAACGATTATCGTTGTAATGACATTTTAATGTATATATATCGTATTAAGATATATTCATTGTTGGTGATTTGTGTCACCAATATGATTTAAGTGTAATGGGATTAATTTGTTAACCAAAATAACCTTGATAAATATCGAACAAGTATGGGAAAGTGTAGAGTGCACACTTGTTTGAACTTATCTTGATTATGACGGGGGTTCTGGGGCAGCGCCCCCGATAGCGGGGTCCAAGGGGTGACAACCCCTGGCGGGGTCCAAGGGGTAGACGATGACTTAACGACTCAACAACATTTGATTTAAAAATGTGTTGTTTGGGTTAATATCGCTTTATTAAAAATGTGTTAAAATTTGATTTAAAGCTTTCAACAACATTAAATGAAATCGTTAACTTCAAGCTTTCAAAAACAACACTTACATGTAACGACTAACGATGACTTAACGACTCAGTTAAAACAAATATACATGTAGTGTATAAGATGTATTAGTACACTTTTGAAAGACCTCAAGACACATATCAAAGTACTTCTACTTAAAAAAATGCTTACAATTACGTTCTCATTCATTTTCATCAACAATTCTACTCGTATGCACCCGTATTCGTACTCGTATAATACACAGCTTCTAGGTATACTTACTATTGATACATACACTCAATAATCTGATCTTAGCAGCCCTAAATGACTCATCATCCATTATAGAAACATGTAGGGATTAACCTTTGTCATTTACCATGAATGATTAAGCTAAATAACAAAAATAGAAAAGCCTTTGTTGACTAACTAAAAAAAATGGGATTAGCATGGATATATACATCCATTTCATGCTAGATTACTACATCATATTACTCTCTAAACACACACACTTCCACCTCTTCTAACTCTCATCATATTCAGCAAGTTTTGATCTCATAATCAAAGCTTAGATCACCATAAAAAGAATCATTCAAGAACACTTCAAGAAACCTTTGTTATTTATAGTAGGTTATCTTTCTAAATCAAGGTAATACTCATATTCAAACTTTGATTCAATTTCTATAACTATAAACTATCTTAATTCGAGTAAAAATCTTACTTGAACTTGTTTTCGTGTCATGATTCTACTTCAAGAACTTTCAAGCCATCCAAGATCCTTTGAAGCTAGATCATTTCTTGTCACTTCCAGTAGGTTTACCTACTAAATTTGAGATAGTAATGATGTTCATAACATCATTCGATTTATATGTATATATATATAGTTTAGTTAATTCTAAACTTGTTCGCAAACAAAGTTAATCCTTCTAACTTGACTTTTAAAATCAACTAAACACATGTTCTATATCTAAATGATATACTAACTTAATGATTTAAAACTTGGAAACATGAATAACACCGTAAAACCGGACATACGCCGTCGTAGTGAAACCGGGGGCTATTTTGGGTTAGATAATTAAAAACTATGATAAACTTTAATTTAAAAGTTTTTCTTCTGGGAAAATGATTTTTCTTATGAACATGAAACTATATCCAAAAATCATGGTTAAACTCAAAGTGGAAGTATGTTTTTCAAAATGGTCATCAAGACGTCGTTCTTTCGACTGAAATGACTACCTCTTACAAAATTGACTTGTAACCTGTATTTCCGACTATAAACTTCTACTTTTTCTGTTTAGTTTCATAAATTTCAGTTCATTATGAAACCATAGCAACTTGAATCACTCAAAACAGATTTAAAACGAAGAAGTTATGAGTAAAACAAAATTGGATATTTTTGCTTGTTGTAGCTACGTGAAATCTGTAACAAATCTATTCTAACCATAACTTAACTAACTTGTGTTGTATTATACATGTACTCTAACATATTATGTAACCTTGATAGACCATAGACACGTATACAATGTTTTGACATATCATATCGACGTCATCTATATATATTATTTGGAACAACCATAGACACTCTATATGCTGTAATGCTAGAGTTCGCTATACAGGGTTGAGGTTGATTCCAAAAATATATATACTATGAATTGTGATCTAGCCTGAGACTTGTATACACTGGGTCGTGGATTGATTCGAGATAATATATATTGATTTATTTCTGTACTATTAATTGTGGACAATTAGTTGTAGATTACTAACAATGGACTGCTAACTTAACAAACTTAAATCATTAAAACGTAATAAAAATGTTGTGAATATATTTCGATCATATTTTGATATATATGTATATATTTATAGGTTCGTGAATCGACCAGTGGCCAAGTATTATTTCCCGACGAAGGGATAATCTGTGAAAGTGAGTTATAGTCCCATTTTTGATATCGAATATTTTTGGGATGAAAATACATGCAGTTTTATAAATGTTTTACAAAATAGACACAAGTACTTGAAAATACATTCTATGGTTGGATTATTAAACCGAATATCACCCTTTTTAGTCTGATAATCTAAGAATTAGGGAACAGAAACCCTAATTGACGCGAATCCTAAAGATAGATCTATTGGGCCTAACAAACCCAATCCGGGTTACGGATGATTTAGTACTTCGATTTTATCATGTCCGATGAGAGTCCCGGAATGATGGGGATATTCTAGATGCATTTTTGTTAATGTCGATTATCAGGTGTTCTCCATATGAATGATTTTTAATTCGCGGGTTACGCGTATTATTTTGTAGAAGGGTTACGTGTGCGGTTATAATTGAAATCTTGTGGCCTATTATTATTATGATTTAAGATAAAGATTAAACCTATAACTCACCAACATTTTTGTTGACGTTTAAAGCATGTTTATTCTCAGGTGATTATTAAGAGCTTCCGCTGTTGCATGCTAAATAAAGACAGGATTGGAGTCTGCATGCTTGTATAATATTGTTTAAAAACTGCATTCGAAGACTTATATTGTTGTGTAATATTATTGTAAACCATTATGTAATGGTCATGTGAAAACGCTATATTTTAGATTATCATTATTTGATAATCTTCATAATATTTTAAACCTTTATCGATAAAATAAAGGTTATGGTTTGTTTTAAAAATCGAATGCAGTCTTTGAAAAACGTCTCATATAGAGGTCAAAACCTCGCAACGAAATCAATTAATATGAAACGTTTATAATCATTATGAACGGGACATTTCAGGAACCACGAGTTTGTTTAAACGAAATAGTTTAATGGCATATTTTAGGTATTAAGTGAATTTAAACGCTAAAGTCATTTAGTTTATTATTATTTTTTTGAAAGGCAAGTTGTTGGCATCGAATACTTTCATTTGCCACGCACGCATGCGCTTTCGGCAGGAAACCCGAACTGCATTACAGGGATCCGAACTTTATACCATCCCGAGGGACAGGCGGTCGGACCTAGATCCTGAATACGGGTCGGTAAAACCTTCCCCAGGGCAATTCGGCTTTCAGGAAATAAATCCCACGAATATTTTTAAAGGAAGGGACTCGAACTTGAGACCTCCCCACCCCCATCCCAATGCACAAGTGCAAAAGTGTGAACCACTTGACCACAAGGGTGAGTTCAAAGTCATTTAGTTTAATGATCTGACGGATTCTGACTAATTATTTTTACAAACACATTGTTGTACTTAACTTGGTCGGAATAAATGAACTACATTTATTCTCTCATCATCATCTTCCAATTTTCATCACAATTACTATTTTCCTTGTCATAAAAGCCTACATTAGAACCTTTTATTGAGATGTGTATTTCGCATAAATATATAATGTAATTAATCTCGTAAAGAGAACTCATATTTAAATTTGAATAATAATATAATAATAATTAATGAGAGTGAATTTTTTCTCTGAAAAATATGAAATAAATAAATAAATAGATTTAATTTAATTAGTCATTAATTACAATAATAACATCAGCTTAGATTTTTTTTTTTTTTTTTTTTTCTTAACAAAGGAATTAGCCTAATAATGACATCATCATTATAGAATTTTAATAGAAACTATAGATTGCTACATATATGGAGTCTTTACATATAGCTAAGTGAATTTCAATTAACTTAAATAAATAAATAAAATATTTAACTAAATAATATCGTGTCTTAGATTTTTTTTTTTTTTTTTAAAATTTTAACAAAGAAATTAGCCTAATAATAATATCATCATTATAGAATTTTAATAGAAACGGTAGATAAAGTAATAAACTACAGTAATATATAATGAAACAACTTAAAATAGAATTAGAGTCTAATTCCAATCTATAACTTATTTCTTGCTCCATGCGTTCCTATCCTTGACCTAATTTGATTCTTCTTGATCCAACTTCCAAATCCACAACCCGCATCTCGGGCCCAAAAACCTAATCTTCAAATAAGCATTCATCATCATTTGCTCAGTGCTCCTAAGCCATTTTTAGTGTTGAGTGGACTAATCCTGTATCAAAGTCCTTACAAACGTTAAATTTTTCAATACATATAAAATGTTAAATGATACTGGAACGTTATTAATCGGAAAAAAAAAGTTCTCATAATAATCATAATAAAGTATTTTATTTTTAAATAGTTATCTGCATGAATGTCTCCTCAGTGATTCGTAAAACAAAAATAATATTCATGTAAAAAAATAATGGAACATTCTTTATTAAACGAACCGTAGGTTTACTCGTAGAGAAAATTGTTTAGTGAATTGAATTGAATTGAATTAGGTTTATTTAGATTAGGCTAATGAGTTGAATTTAATTTCACTTGGGCTAGTGAGTTAAATTTTATTACAATCGGACTGTATGAATAATTAATATTGAGGCTGACTATACATGGACTATTTATTTTTTATTGTACCTAATTGAGCTTGTTAGGTGAGCTTGTGCGTCTCTATACAGAGTGTAAATAAGCCATGAAACGACCCGACCCAATCCATAGGGACGAATACAATAACATATGATTACATCGCGAGGCATTTGACCTCTATGATACGTTTTATAAACATTGCATTCTTTTGAAAAGATATACCATAAATAAATATTTAAAATTCAATGTTTTCGACATCTGATGATTTCTACATATAGACAATCACTGTAAATAACAGTTTACAAGAATACTTCCGTTGACAATGCAGTCAAAATAAATACACGGTGATGATTTTGTGAATGCAATGCTTCCTCGAATAAAACATGTATGACTCCATGCACATGGTTTCTCTAACATATATTCAAACAGCGGAAGACTTCTAGGAACCTGAGAATAAACATGCTTTAAACGTCAACATAAAGTTGGTGAGATATAGGTTTAATGCTAGCAGTGTTATAAATATAGACCACAAGATTTCATATACATAAACGTTTTAATAAAAATATTCTAAGTGGTTGAGCACTTGATAACCATACTTAACATTTAATCAAAGTCGCATATTCCCTTTATTATGAAATCTCACTACACTGTACCAAGTGTAGTCACCGAAACGAAGTACTGTGCAACCGTTGAATACTGGTCGTCCAGTCCGATTGGGGTTGTCTGGCCCGATAGATCTATCAACAGGATTCGCGTTTACAATACCACATGTAAATAGTAGTTACCAAGCTACAGGAAAGTATGCCAGTGGTACAACTCAACGTAGAATATATTTTTTTATCACCTGTGTCCATAACGTAAATCATAAAATGCATGTATTCTCATCCCGAAATATTTAGAGTTTAAAAGTGGGACTATATACTCACTTTTGCCTTGAAGGTATTTAACTCGACTTGGTCTCCGATAGATATCACGAACCTAACCATATATATCAACATATTTTCTTTTCAAGTAATCGTTACATATATATATGTGTGTGTATATATATATATATATATATATATATATATATATATATATATATATATACTTATAATACTTTTAATATTTTCTTAGTCCGTAGTTAGCAGTCCGATGTTAGTGGTCCACAATTAGTTGCTCAATAAAATAAATAAAGACCCCATCGTATTCGTATTGATCAGAATTAATCTCGACCCATGGTACCATATTGTCAAATGACGTGTTGCGTACATAAATTACCGTGTTGTCAAATGACGTGTTGCGTACAATCATGAGGTCTTATGATTAATCTTCTCGTGTTGTTTACGGGTGGTCCTGAAATATATAAAATCAAATCATAAGTAATTATATATAAAATATCATATTAATTAGAAAAGATATGATTAATTTACTTTATCTCCAAATATTTTCGTAGCTAAACTAGCTTCGGATACCCAATCTTGTTTTAGTCGTAGTTTCTTCATTACAACTCCGTTTTTGTTGGTTCATGATATTGCTCTAAACATACATATTATTCGACGCAATATCACTTATATTTCATAGGTTTTTACCATCTACAAAGACATTCAATGAACATTTCACGAGAAAAAAGATAAAAGTAGACAAGAGCTTGCTATTCGAAGAAACGACGATAAAACGATAGTTTTAACCAAATTTATATCAAGAAAAGTTTATCCGAATGAAAGTACAAGATAGATGAAGAAAAGAGTTCAAATGGAAAGTGCCAAGTCAGTACACGTCGATACGGGATCAACAAAGAATAAACAAAAAGAAAAAAATGAAGAAAACTGTCGATTGGTCTTACACGAATCGTGTAACACTACACGAAACGTGTAGCCTTTTGGTCATACGCGAATCGTGTAGCCATACACGAAACGCGTAATGTTAGGCCAGATTACTGTTCCAGTTTCCAGAAGGGGGCGGCTACTTTTATGTTTTTAAAACAATTCTTTTGTCTAAGTGCTACAGCAAGTGGAGCTTTTTAACTCAACTACTACTTCAAGTTCAATGATAAATACGGAGTACTATCAACACAAAAAAGGGAGAATACAACACAAGTTTACACATATCAATTACTATACATAATTACTACTGTCATTTTATTACTCTGTAAAATTAGTTTCAAATATTTAAGGGTGTATTATTCGTGATTAAGGGTGTTATTGTACGCGTGAAAGGGGTGTTATTATTGTAATTTTCTACCGTTTGAAGTTAATGAAAGTGAAGATATTTTAGTAAGTTTACTCTGTTAAAATTAGCGTTGTTATTATGTTTGCATATCTATATTTTTATGTTTACCCTAGTGTAATGAATAGCTAAATTTCCCTAGTGTTTGCTTAAATGTAGAGCCCCTAGTGAAATGGATTGTTACCATTTGTAAAAGTTAAAAATGTAACTTTAGTATTCTTAATATTGAGCCTAGTTAAAAGAACCATTATTGTGTAATTAGGTATTTAACCCTTGCCACTTAATTTATTAAATTTAAATAACGAAAGTTGTTTTTATTTACATAAATTAAGCTTCAACATTAAAATGATCTAGACGAATTTATGGATAAGTTATTAACACCAATTTAGAAATAAACTTCGGTGGTTTGGGTAATATCAATAATTATATGGTAGTGAAATTATAAAAAGGGAAACCGTTATGATTTGGGTTTTGGCGAAAGTCAAAACTAGGCTAGGTCTCAATTTAAATACTTGGGGAATAGTAGCTTTCTAAATAAAATCCGATGAAAATTAGATTTTAATTAGTTAGTCGTAACCTTATATTTTTTCGAAAGAAAAATGTAAAGTTTATTACTAAAACATTTTAATAGGGCTTAAACTCAAAACAATCCATGGACCTAGAGGTGACACATTTAAGTAAACACTCCCATTTATCCCATTATTATTTCTTGTAAACGTATTATTATCATTATTTACGAATTATTATTTTAAAATATAAAAAGAATACATAAAAGTACTTAAAATTCGCAACAGACTGTTTGTCACATCGTATAAGTCATACGCGAATCGTGTATGGTATACGCGAAACGCGTATGCCTGTAAATCAAACTGTACGACCAGATTCACACAATTCGCGTAGGTTTTAAATTATACGCGATACGCGTATAAATACGCGATACGCGTACGGTCTACAACGCGGCTACAGTACCAGTAGGGTTAAAATTAGGGTTTTAATTATTTAATTATTTATATTTAGGTTATTACTATATAATTAATATTAGTTATTATAAAATACTTTAATACATGTTTTAACCTTATAATTAGTGTTAATTAAAAGTTTATAATTTATAATTAGTTTGTAATTAGTTAAATTACTATTCCTAATAATTTATATTAATATAATTAAAACTTGTCATTTAGTTAATTTAAATAAGTTTATATTATAATTACTCAAAACAAAATTCTAAACATATAGTTTTATTAAAAATTACTATTTTACTAATTACCATTTAGTAATATAATTAATGCATCATAATTAGCATAATTTCATTTAGTTCCTTTTTAAGTTATTTATTGTAATCTTGTAATTTTATTTATGAAGTAAATTAGTTAAGTTATTTTCTGTTACTGTTATATTATAAATTCCTAATCCAAAACCCCCTTTAATTAAGTTTGACATCAAAGACTATTAAAAACCATTAAACACTCCATCTCCCTGTGGAACGAATCGGATTTACCAACAAACTAAACTACACGGATAGGACTAGTTGCCTATATATGTGTGAAATCAACCTGAATTCAATAAAATACCACATATACAATAAATCAATTCGTGTAACAAAACAACTCAAATCCGTTCATAAATAAAGGTTACGTTTCGCAACATCAACTTTTTGGCGCCGCTTCCGGGGAGTTGGCAGTTAAATAAATAGATAATTTTTCTGATTCGTAGTAGTAGTTGGATTTGTACGTGGACCGGGTTGTTGGATCACCAATTTTATTGGTCAATAGAAGGATCCTGCCCCTCTGCTGCATCTTTTGGCTATTCAAAACGTGGGCAAAATCAGAAGGAAAATCTGTTTGTTTAAGGGTTTTTATCATTGTTTTTATGTTATTCGATCCTCTCGAGGAAATTCATTTCCAAGAAAGTTCAAAGTTTATGAATAAATCCTTTAGTTCTTTGTACAATTTCCCAAATTGTATGATCCGTTCAATCCTAAACTCGTTAAACTTAATCCGGAACCTCAAAGAATTAATAAAGGACAAAAACAACAAAAAGAAATAGGAAGTACTAGTAATTTTAAAACACCGAAAAAAAAAAACACTAAAAAAAAAGAGAAACAAGTAGGTAACCCTAGATAAACCTTTAGTAAAGTGATCTCATAATAGAAATTAATGTATGAACTTACGTTCCTCCAACGCTGAATTAACTCCTTCACATCCTGAGCCCGAAAGAAAATTCCACGAACGCTTAAGAGCTCAAGAAGTAGAATCTCTTGCTAAAAATTTAGAGTCACTTTCCTTAGAATCCGACTCTGAACCAATAATTCAACCAATCATAGAGCCGATTATTAAAGAAGAAGAAGAAATGGCTGATACAAATCAAACGATGGAAGCATTAATGAAGGCCACAAGAAAAGGTCAAGGCCACGCAATCATCCAACCCACGATGAGTGATGGCTTTGAAATAAAAGGTCAATTTTTACACATGGTGACTAATACATGTCAATTCGGTGGAGCCCCAAATGAGGATGCTAACGAGCATCTTCGTAAGTTTGTAAGCATTTGCAAGCTTTTCAAAATCAAAGATGTCACCGATGAAGTTGCATGTTTAAAAATCTTTCCATGGTCCTTAAAAGATGATGCAAGAGATTGGCTAGACTCATTACTAGAAGGTTATATTGAAAACTGGAATGATATGATGGATAAATTTTTGTCAGAATTCTTTCCTGCTTCAAAAGCAGCAAAATTACAAAGTGAAATAAATCACTTTAAACAAAAGCCTAATGAAACTCTTTATGAAGCTTGGACCCGATTCAATAAAATGCTTCGAATATGTCCTCAACACGAGTTGAATACATTCCAAAAGGTCCAAATATTCTATAAAGGAGTCAATGTGGCAACTAGAAAAGATATAGATGTTGCAGCCGGAGGTTCGATCATGAAGAAAACACCTGAAGACGCTCACACAATCATTGCTGATTTAGCTTCCCATTCCTATAATTGGCATCAAGAAATAGAATTCTCTAGATCATCAAATGTTGCTAGAATTGAAAGCAATGATGAAATTGCTTCCTTAAAAGTTCAAATAGCAAATCAAGCAAGGCAAATCAAGAAAGTAACCAAGGAAATGCATGCTATCAGAGTAGGATGTGAACTATGCCAAGGTCCCCATCTTACTAGAGATTGTGATCAAAGTACAATGGAAGAGCAAGCAAATTTCTTAGGTTACTTACGAAAAGGTGAAATGAACTTCAGTGATTTTCCAGCTATAGAAGCAAACAACCGAAAATATCCTCCTATAAACAGCTATCAAGTAGGAGGACCTTCAGGATCAAATAATAATAACTATCAAGGAGGAAATCCAGGTTACCAAAATAACCGGAATTTCCCAAATAAAAATCAAAGAAATCCGCCACCAGGTTATAATAACCGAAATCAACCTCAACGAAATTATCAAAATAATTTCCAACACAATCAACCACAACCATTAGCAATTATGCAACCTCAACCTGAGAGGAAATCTGGTTTAGAAGATCTCTTGAGAGATTTTATGGTTAAGCATGAGCAAAATGCGGAACTTCAAACTCAGCAAATCCGAAATCAACAAGCCACGATTCAGATTTTAGAAAGAGATGTTGGAAGGATCTCACAGTTAATAGCAGAGAGAACACCAAGTGCAAGTAATCCTCCGGTTATACTAAAGAAGAAGGATCCTCAAGCTCCAGCATATTCACAAGTGAATGCTATTTATAGTTTCTGTGAGGATGAAGCAAGTTTCAAAACACCGGAGCATAGTCCTATTTTTACTCTTGGGTGTGAAGATGATGATGAAGAGTGTGATGAGTTTATATTTTCTGATTTATCCAAGATGGATGATTACACTCCTTATCAAGAGATTGATGGTATTCGAGTTGAAAGTGTGAAGAGTATAACATGTGAAGATGAAGGGATCCGAGTTGGTGCAATAACTCCCGAGTATGGTGACTATTTGATGAGGTTGATGTCGGGAAATCATGTGGAAGTAAAGAAAATGGAAATCACCGAGCCTTCCGAGTTTAGGGTTGATGATGATTTGAAGAAGATCAAGGAAGAAGCGGAAGATACGGTGAAGCAAGCACCTAAAGTGGAAGACTATAAAGAACACATTCCATACCCGAAAGAACTTGCATCCGAAAAACCAAAGGAGAATCATTGTAAGCCTTTAAATACGGATAATATTTGTGTAGATGTACCTTTGGTTGATGTTATTGCAGGTGTGCCAAACTATGGGAAATTCTTGAATGATTTGATGGCAAAAGAAGGAGTGTGTGGGCAAGCATCATCCGCATTCCTTGAAGCAGAATGTGCTGCTATTATGAAGAAGAATGAATTGCCACCTAAGTTAGGTGATCCCGGACCATTCATAGTACCTTGTAAGCTTAATGAATCTAAAACTCTTAGATCATTAACTGACTCAGGTGCAAGTATAAATCTCATGCCTTATTCCATTTACTCGCATTTGAACTTAGGTGAACTTAAACCGACCAATTCAGGCATTAGATTCATTGATCAGTCGGTTAATAAACCTATAGGGATTGCTGAAAACTTAGTAGTAAAAACAAGTGAACTTGAGTTTCTAGCTGACTTTGTAGTTGTAGACATGAAAGAAGATAAGTTTGTACCTATTATTTTAGGTAGACCATTCTTAGCAACTGCAAGTGCTTTAATAGATTGGAAAACAGGAAAACTAGTTTTGAAGGATAGAGGCAAGAGTGCAACCTATCAAACTGAGTTTAGTATGAACCCACCACCCACACCGATAGTTTCAGTGAATATTGTTGAAAATGTCAAACCCATTAGTCAACAAGCTAAGTGTGGGGAGGGTGATGAGGAGAAACTAGATAGTAAACCGCCCAATGATAGTGTTGTTGAGAAAACCATGAAAAAGTTATATGGTAGGGTTAGAAATGCTATGTCGAAAAAAGATGAACATTTGAGAGAGAGATTGGTGTCAAACTTATCGAAATTTGAGAAAGATAAGTTAAAAAATTTAGTTAAAGAGTCAAGATTTTCGGACTCTTGGTTATTGTCAAAAATTAATAGCGAGAATGGTTGCGGTAATGGTTCTATTGGAGTAAAGAAGGGTGATGTTTATCACCCCGACGTTAGTTAAAATTGGGGTGGAGTCGCGTGAATGACTCGCTAATAAACTTCACAAATTGTAAATAGTCCTATTCGTGTGTCTCGTTTTTTTAGGTCTACTAAAAATATACGCTTTTTATCAATAACCGTAAAAATATATAACTTATAAACTTTGTCGTGGGTAATGATAGATGTAACAACCGAAATTTATCTCTACCTAGTCGATAGGAAACAAAGTTTTAAGTTTGAAAATTAGTTGATTTAAGGGTATACAACAAAAATAGAGTGTATTTTAATTCATTTAATTTTTATTTTTCATGTACTTGTTTTTAAAATTAAAAACGTTAATCTTTTTAACACAAAAATAGAGTGTTTTATTTTATTTTAATTTTGTTTTCGAAAAATATTAAAACTTTAACTTTTAATGAATTGAATTTTATAAGTTGAAATTAAAAAAATTTATAAACGGATTAAGATCAGGTGTAACAACCGAATTTCCGTTACAAATATAAATCTATAAAAGATATTTTAAAATCAATTGTTTATAAGTTGAAAAAAAAAAAAAAAATACAGACAAAGCATACGCGAATCGTGTAGACCTACACGAAACGCGTGGAATACAAAGCTTACGCGAATCGCGTAGACCTACGCGAAACGCGTAGGGTAAAAAATAGCTGAACATAACAGACGAGCAGCAGTCTGTTCTTTACACACTCTTTTCATTATTCAGGCTGCTGTAAACGAGAGGAAACCCCAAAAATCGCCAAAATCACACCCAAAACTTAAATTAACACTTCCAATCTTCTCCAATTCTTCAATCTTTCAACATGCCTAGATTGGTATGGGTCCTAAACCCATTTTACCTCATGTTCTTCAAATTTTTCATTATATTTCTTTATGGCTTTAATCCGAATTATATGCATGTTCTTGTTGATTTTTGCTTGATTATTGCTATATCTATGTTGTTAGTAAGATAATAAACCCGATTAGCATGAAAAATTGATGTTTAATTGGTTATTGAAAAATTAGGGTTTATACAAATTGGGGATAATTGAGAAATTGCTACTGAGGTGTGTTATTTTGGTTGTAATTAGATGTTTTTAAGTGTTTTGTCAGTAGTTATAACTCTTGAACATGTTTTTGTTTGTTTGATTTTGTAATTTTTAATTTTAGTATGATTTTGATAGTTTTTGTCATTTTAATGAATCAAGTATGAACTTTAATGTTGTTAAGGATTATTTAGAAGCTGAAATACACGCAATGTGATTGAATTGAATTCGATATACTTAGAAAAATTGCGTGTTTTCACTTGTGAATTAAACTTTGCATATGAAACTTGATTTTTGATTTATGATTTTTGGTTTGTTTCTGCTTTATTTTGAATTATAGAACTAAATCTTCCAATGTTGTTGAAATAGATTGATTCATGTGGTGATGAAACAAGCTTGTTTGTTGAATTTAAACTCTTTGCTAACATTGACACATCCTATTGGGATGATTTCCTTGTTTTTAAAATGTTATGCAGGGACCATTTAGAATGAGGGCATTTAACCAACAACAAGCACAAGATCAAGTTACCCCCGAAATGGAACAACAACTCTTGAACCTACACCCGATCCTGCAATTTCCTAACGAAGTACATCAAAGGGTGCAAAAAGTTAAGGATTTACTCATTCTGGTAAATCGAACCATCTCTCCAGTTTAAGTTGTTGATTGGGATCCCCTAGGAGACCCAGTCAACTTAGATACACCGATAAGGGAAATTTTAACCCAAAGTTTCACGAATGAATTTAGGGAAATTAGGTATTATAATGACTTTGAGAGATTGTTTAGGTTAAATTCTCCTGTATATAGAGAATGGTGTTTAGAATTTTATTCTACCGTTAGGATGAATATACACCCGGAAAATATCGAAGATACTAGTTTCCTACAATTTAGATTGGGTGGTGTAGATAGAGTAATGTCCCTAGGCGACATGACTATGGCCTTAGGGATTTATGACGGTAATGAGATGAATGCTCCAGGTTTTTGGGAATATATTTTTACAAGAGCTAGTTATACAGGAGATTATGATTCTTTGAGTGTCTGGCGCTCTTTTTCCCAAAAGAATACTTATGTAGCAGGCCAAGAATCATACCTTAAGATCACTGATGTTCGCTATCGAATAATTCATAAATTTATAGCGAACACAATTAACCAAAGGGCATTCCTTAATACAGATAAGATTAATTATGTTGACCTTTGGTATTTAGATGCAATCAGAGATAGGGATACATTTATTAGTATACCATATGGAGTGGCCTACTTTTTAGCCCATTTTGGTAAGGGTGCTCGAGGATCCAGTGACATGTCGGGGGGTCACTATGTCACGTGTTTGGCAGCCTGGTTCGGTCTCGACCCGAACGAATTTGACCCTCCAATCCAACCAATAGATCAACCGGTTCGTAATTTGGGATTGGAGGTGTATAGGACAGCTAAGGCTATACGTGTAAGGGGTGGGGTACGTACTTTAAGGCAACAGGAAGTTGCTGCTCACGCACCTATGGAAGAGGATGATGAACCCGCGAGGGAAGCTAGGAGGAGACGCAGAGAGACAGATCAGGCTAGCTCGTCTCATACAGGTACTTCTGATTTCGATATGCTCCAAAACTCGTTTAACGCATTGAGTTTAGATGTACGTAATTCATATCAAAACTGGGGAGCGAGATCAGAAGATCAGTACACTGCTTTATCTCGGCAATTAGGGGACATTAGGCATACCCAGCTAGATCAATATAATATGCTGTCCAACATCCGATATGATCAGAAGGGAATGGGAAATCAATTAGAGTGGGCGCACCAACAGGCATATCTATACGCGTCTAACCCCCAAGCTTACGCACCCTCAGCCTTTCCATCATATCCCCCATGGCAGACACCCAATGACCCTCTACCTCCACCCTATAACCATAACGCCGCCATAGCCGCGAGTCAGGATGCATATAGGCGTTTCTACGAGGAACAACGCCTAAACGAGCAACGGCAGCGACAGCAACAGGAGGAGGGCGAACGAGGAGGACCATTTTGGAGCCCATTTGACTAGTTCTATTGTTTTAAACATTTTTATTTTTATGGTGTGTAATAACATTATTGTATGGTGTGTTTTAATACTTTTATGTTTCTTATGTTTTATTATATATTAGCAAGAAAGTAGTGTGGGGTAAAATTGTTTTGTACGATTGATGTACAACCCCATGTTTTGTGTGCTTTTACATGGTTTTGACAGGTACAGAAGAAAATGCAATTAGACGAAACGAAACATCGAATTACATTGTGATACAAACGTTGGATAAAATCATAGGTAAAACAATTTGAAAATCCAAATCGGTTAACAAAGGAAGTTCCAAATACTTCACACTATTTGCCCTCTCAAATTTATACATTATTATCTGATTTTATGTAATGAGGGCATTACATAATCTTAAGTGTGGGGTGGGAATATATAAATTCTCGAGAACTTATAAGTTATTGGTTTTTATGAAAATTTGAAAATCTTTAAACAAATATAACAAATAAATTTTTAAGGTAACTACGAGCGATTAAAGCATAGGTGTCAAAAACCGAAATTATCGTCTCAATACATTAAAAACGCATAAGTTTATTTGTTTAAAACCTATAAAAGAAAACCAATTATAACAAGAATTCATAAAACCTTATGTTGAGAACCATATATCACATGTTTCTATGAAGTTATTGCAGATATCATTGCTTTGGAACGTATAAACCTGAATATTCCATTATTACGAGTAATAGAGGATGAATCAAGTCCATCCCGTAAGGAAGTAAAGTCTTCCAAATTGACACACTTGCTAACGTATGTTAGAAGATGTAGTCCAGAACAGCTGTAGGTTGACGAAAAATCTTGAAAAGTCATCCCTAAAATCGGCTGGAAATTCACCTAACCTCAGCATCAAACAGGGTTTTTGGTGGTCAGATTTATCCTAACCATGAGAAGGATATGTCTCGTACAATGGGGGGCACAATGCAAATTAGCTTTTAAGACTAATGAATCTAATCCCCAGATGGATAATCTCCGTAAAGATTAACCGCATCTATGTTTGACCGCGGTCAACATACATATGCCATAACAAATTGAGGTGTGCAAACTCATGGTTCACCGATGATATTTGGACACGATATAATTTTGTTCTAAAACTTATGCTATTTTATGAATTATATTTGTGTAAAACCATTTTTTGGACATTCGGCTTCAAGTTCCATGATACTACAATCATGGGGGCGAATAGCTTGCTAATCGCCGACTGAGACTTCGGTTTTCAGTTACCCTCAATCGGAATTTGAGGTTAAAACCGGAAAACGTGTCTAGTGTAAAAACTAGCATGACATTTTATAAAATCATAAAACGTTTTCACAAGGTCCAATTTTCCCTAAGGATCCAAATTTTTAAACCCTAATCACGAGTTTCATGTTTGTTTCTGTTGTCAGAATTTCGTTTCGTGTGCGTGTGATCCAATAAATACTGTGTTGTGTAATATATTTCATATAGCGTGTGTTTCATTTCGTGTAGTGTGTGTTGTGTGATCTAATGTTCGATAATAAAGATATATGTAATGTTCCGATTCTGTTCAAAGATGTAATTGCTTGAGGACAAGCAACGTTCAAGTGTGGGGTATTTTGATATTGCTCTAAACATACATATTATTCGACGCAATATCACTTATATTTCATAGGTTTTTACCATCTACAAAGACATTCAATGAACATTTCACGAGAAAAACGATAAAAGTAGACAAGAGCTTGCTATTCGAAGAAACGACGATAAAACGATAGTTTTAACCAAATTTATATCAAGAAAAGTTTATCCGAATGAAAGTACAAGATAGATGAAGAAAAGAGTTCAAATGGAAAGTGCCAAGTCAGTACACGTCGATACGGGATCAACAAAGAATAAACAAAAAGAAAAAAATGAAGAAAACTGTCGATTGGTCTTACACGAATCGTGTAACACTACACGAAACGTGTAGCCTTTTGGTCATACGCGAATCGTGTAGCCATACACGAAACGCGTAATGTTAGGCCAGATTACTGTTCCAGTTTCCAGAAGGGGGCGGCTACTTTTATGTTTTTAAAATAATTCTTTTGTCTAAGTGCTACATCAAGTGGAGCTTTTTGACTCAACTACTACTTCAAGTTCAATGATAAATACGGAGTACTATCAACACAAAAAAGGGAGAATACAACACAAGTTTACACATATCAATTACTATACATAATTACTACTGTCATTTTATTACTCTGTAAAATTAGTTTCAAATATTTAAGGGTGTATTATTCGTGATTAAGGGTGTTATTGTACGCGTGAAAGGGGTGTTATTATTGTAATTTTCTACCGTTTGAAGTTAATGAAAGTGAAGATATTTTAGTAAGTTTACTCTGTTAAAATTAGCGTTGTTATTATGTTTGCATATCTATATTTTTATGTTTACCCTAGTGTAATGAATAGCTAAATTTCCCTAGTGTTTGCTTAAATGTAGAGCCCCTAGTGAAATGGATTGTTACCATTTGTAAAAGTTAAAAATGCAACTTTAGTATTCTTAATATTGAGCCTAGTTAAAAGAACCATTATTGTGTAATTAGGTATTTAACCCTTGCCACTTAATTTATTAAATTTAAATAACGAAAGTTGTTTTTATTTACATAAATTAAGTTTCAACATTAAAATGATCTAGACGAATTTATGGATAAGTTATTAACACCAATTTAGAAATAAACTTCGGTGGTTTGGGTAATATCAATAATTATATGGTAGTGAAATTATAAAAAGGGAAACCGTTATGATTTGGGTTTTGGCGAAAGTCAAAACTAGGCTAGGTCTCAATTTAAATACTTGGGGAATAGTTGCTTTCTAAATAAAATCCGATGAAAATTAGATTTTAATTAGTTAGTCGTAACCTTATATTTTTTCGAAAGAAAAATGTAAAGTTTATTACTAAAACATTTTAATAGGGCTTAAACTCAAAACAATCCATGGACCTAGAGGTGACACATTTAAGTAAACACTCCCATTTATCCCATTATTATTTCTTGTAAACGTATTATTATCATTATTTACGAATTATTATTTTAAAATATAAAAAGAATACATAAAAGTACTTAAAATTTGCAACAGACTGTTTGTCACATCGTATAAGTCATACGCGAATCGTGTATGGTATACGCGAAACGCGTATGCCTGTAAATCAAACTGTACGACCAGATTCACACAATTCGCGTAGGTTTTAAATTATACGCGATACGCGTATAAATACGCGAAACGCGTACGGTCTACAACGCGGCTACAGTACCAGTAGGGTTAAAATTAGGGTTTTAATTATTTAATTATTTATATTTAGGTTATTACTATATAATTAATATTAGTTATTATAAAATACTTTAATACATGTTTTAACCTTATAATTAGTGTTAATTAAAAGTTTATAATTTATAATTAGTTTGTAATTAGTTAAATTACTATTCCTAATAATTTATATTAATATAATTAAAACTTGTCATTTAGTTAATTTAAATAAGTTTATATTATAATTACTCAAAACAAAATTCTAAACATATAGTTTTATTAAAAATTACTATTTTACTAATTACCATTTAGTAATATAATTAATGCATCATAATTAGCATAATTTCATTTAGTTCCTTTTTAAGTTATTTATTGTAATCTTGTAATTTTATTTATGAAGTAAATTAGTTAAGTTATTTTCTGTTACTGTTATATTATAAATTCCTAATCCAAAACCCCCTTTAATTAAGTTTGACATCAAAGACTATTAAAAACCATTAAACACTCCATCTCCCTGTGGAACAAATCGGATTTACCAATAAACTAAACTACACGGATAGGACTAGTTGCCTATATATGTGTGAAATCAACCTGAATTCAATAAAATACCACATATACAATAAATCAATTCGTGTAACAAAACAACTCAAATCCGTTCATAAATAAAGGTTATGTTTCGCAACATCAGTTCAACTTGCCACTTCCTTGGATCGAGTCAAATTTTAAGAATATGAACTGAAAATACCTTAGTTTGTATTCGAAATCACAGGTTATAGGTCAAACTTTGGTAAAACTTATGAAAGTGATCATTTTCCATCATAAAAACAACATTTAATGATCATTTTTCTAAAAATACTTACACTTTGAGTTAAACCATGAAATTTTTATGTGTTAAAATATTCATAAGAAATATCATTTTTCTAGAACATGAACTTCCAATTCAAAGTTCAAGATGGTTTTTAATTATCCAACCCAAAACAGCCCCCGGTTGCACTCCGGCGACGTAGATTCAGTTTTTAAGGTGTTCTTTGTAAAACCAAGTTATATCTTGTTAAGTTAGCATATCATTATGATATATTACAGGTCTTGAAGTGTTTTAAAAGTTAAGTTAGAAGGATCTATTTAGTTTGCAAACAAGTTTGAAATCATTCAAACTATGTTCTTGTTGTTAAAATTTTACAACATAAAATAAGATAGCTATATAATTATGAATCGAACAAGATTATGAACAAGGTTACTACCTCAAGTTACTTGGACAAAGTTACTGTAAGAGATAATAAAAAATCTTGGAATCAAAGAGTGGTGGAGTTAGATCAAAAGGTTGGAAGTATACTTCTTCAAATGGGTGGTTATATTGATATGTTCTTGAAAGAGATTTCTTATAGTGTTTAAGGCTTGTAATTGAAGCTAAATGATGGGGAAAATGCTTGGATATGATCAAGTATGAAGTTAGGAGTATTTTGAGAGAGAAATGAGGGTGTAGGTATGAGAAAATGGAGTGAAGAAATGGTGTTCATTCATAAAGACGTTTTTAGTTTATAAAGAAAGAAAAGGATTCCTAATTTTGTTTTCTTACTAATAATTCATGCTACTTGACAAATCCTAGTTACCTCATATCTAGGGCAGTAATAATGTTGATTAGGATGTTTATTTGATGTGTATATACCAATAGTAAATACATATAGAAGCTGTGTATGATACGGGTACATATACTCTAGATATACGTATAGAAATCTTGAGAAAACGGAATGAGAATTCAAATATAGCCATCCTTTGTGAATATACTTATAGTGTTTTATGTATTTAAGTCCTTAAAAAGTGATTAAATACATTATATATACGATACATGTATAAGCATTATAGGTTATAAGTATATATATCAAAGAATGTTACGTATAGTTATCGTTTTGAAAACTTAAGTTAGTAGTTTCAAAATATACTTATAACTCATTGTCATTAGTACACAATGAGATGTTAAACCATCCTTAGATCATGTTAAATATATATAAATACATATATATACACAAACGTATAATTATCGTATGTTATATAGTTCGTGATATCATCGGTCAAATTGGACGGTCAAACGTTGTGTAAAACTCTTTTCAAAAACACAAGTCTCAACAATTTAGATTGCTTATCATGTTGGTAAGATTTAATTTATGTAAATATTAATCTCATAAGTATAAAACGATTGAAAAAATTTGGGTCGTTACAGTACCTACCCGTTAAATAAATTTCGTCCCGAAATTTGAATGGGATGGTCATGGCTGACAATAAGTATGTTTTCATGACGTATACGAGTTGGAAATTAGAGTTTTATTATCATCAAGTAATATTGATAAAGCAATTTGATTTTTGTGAAGAGTACGAGTGAGGCTATCACCAAAGGGTGAAATGAGTAGGTATAGATTCGTCATATCTTTTGACGTAGATAGGATTGATTTCCAAGTTCAAGAGATTTGGAGTAAAATCTTCATAATGAGATTTGATTCTTCGATAATCAAGGAAATTAGAATCCGCTTTAAATGCGATCATCTATTTTGATTGCTCTGTCGGATCTTTTACTATAAATCCACCTCCCTTCATTTCCTTACAACTCATACCTTCTATTCTTCCTCCCTCAATTCATACTTTAAAACATTTATCAGTATGCTTCATCCGGTACTGATCCTGGATATACTCTTAACTTTCATCTCTGTCATTCTTCTTTTTCATCTACCTCCGGACGATTTTATTTATTTCTACTATTACCTTGGGGTTATAGTATTGTTAATTCTCCCGTGCCTTTACGTTGCAATACGTATCGATATACACGGTTTGTAATTTATTTGTTGTTGTCGAGCTTTATATTTTCTTTTATATTCAACAGTTCCATACTTCTGTTTCCTCTTCCCGACTTCGAGTCAAGCGAATAATGGTCCGGAATTTGTAGGTATGGATTTTGAAATAAACATAGTTAATGTTCTAAGAAGGAAATAGTAATTACACGATATTGATTTGGTAAGTTACCAGAATGTCCGAAAAGATAGAATTATCAAGGAGATATGTTCTTAATATGTTTGGAGATTGGGTAGAATGTAAGAGTTGTGTAACATGGCACATGATGACGTTATGATCTGTGAATTATTATGTTCCATTTAGAAACTCAGCATGAATTACTGTAATATAATCACGTTGATCAAGTGTCATTATATTATACTAATTCATGCTTCAGTTTCCAACACTACTTCAAAACATTCATATTTTAAACTCGAATTTTTCAGAATTTAGAAACTAACACAGTTTCTTTTATGTTGTAACGCAAATATTGTGAAGAGATAAATGATTTTTGATGAGGATAGTTGGGAATATATCTTCAGGAATATCGGAGATATTTATAATGAAAAATACGATGATATCTTAGAATATCTAAGATCAGGGAATGACGCGGAAAATCTGTCTGTGAAGGTTTAGAATAAGGAGTAAGGTTCTTACTAACGGTTTCAGCAGACACTGAATCATTTGAATCCTTTGAAGGTAGATTTCATCATTGTGATTTATCCACGACCTCCTTTATACTTTGCTCAATCCGTTTTCCAGTACCAAATTTTTCGTTCGAGGTTTTCCAAGCTATTATTCTTTATTGTCAAACTTCTGACCGTAATTGTTGTCTACTGTCTTTACCACTTTATCAGTCTTTTCCAAAACTTAATAGCACTAATTCGTAGACTGGAGCATTTTTCAGAAACTTCACATTTGAAATATGTAATTCTTGTGGATAGACGTTGTATATATATATATATATATATATATATATATATATATATATATATATATATATATATATATATATATATATATATATATATATATATATATATATATATATATATATATATATATATATATATATATATATATATATATATAACTGCCGAAATAGAAATGCTGCGAGATTTCAAAATACCAATTGTTGATTCCGCCAAAGGGGTAACGAGTTGCTGGTACATCTGCTGATAATGTCGTGGAATATAAAAGGTTCCCTGGTAACAAAAGGGTAATCGTATGTATTACAGGTTATAATAAGGCTACTTCGAATGGAAAGTCGAGGTTGACTTGCTGAAACTGTGACAAAATTTTCTATTTTGAAAAGGAATCGCAAAGTTATTTTTGCTAATAAATGCTAAAAGATTTAACTCGGATACGTGTTAAATTATTTCCTTGGTTTCGAGAGCTTTTCAGGTACAAGACTGCGGGTAATGTGTGGTTGGATCATCATCTCGATTGTCCATTATTTGAAGTGTCTTCAAGAATTTCGAAGGGTTTGATCATAGATTGTAATTGTTAATATACATATGATGTTTTAGGACTTTGAATGATACAAATATTTTTCTGGGTTCCAAGAATCGAATGATGTTCTAGCATAGTTTTGAAGTCAAAGTATAGTTTTGAAAGATGTAAGAGTCCTAAGAGTGATGTCTTCTGTTATGTCTTGACTTGGATTTCGTTTTGTCGTAATCAAATTTGGATGAGAATGGCTGTTTTGATTTCTATGAAAGAATGTATATTATTGTGAAGGTAGTGAGTATAGTTGATGATTGTTGAATCAGAGTCGAAGAATATAATCATATTAATTGTGAATTTATATATCTCTCGGGTATTACCTACCCGTTAAAAAAAATTTCACAAGTAATGTTTTGTACCAGAGAATTTTATTACAATCTTTATGAAAATATATGTACATATATATTATCTTCATATGTAATCATGAATTTAATAAGTCAATATAATATTAGACTCATTTGATTTTCGATTTGAGCTAGAATAAGTAATCACTAAAACGATTAGGAACCACATATTCTTCACAGAATATTAATGAAGTTATGGATCAATACTTCATTATTTATTCTTATATATATTTCCTTAGTGAATCATGCTGATACTCATTGAACTCTTGCTAACTTCGCAAGATATGAATGTTGTTTCCCAGTAAGCTTCGAGTACATTGAAGATGAAAGTGTAAAATCAAACATATTATTGAATAATACACTTGGTTTATTATAAAACGAAATTCATTGAATTGAAACAGGGATTGTAGTTAACGATTATTAAGTTGCTGACGAAGGACGTACATCATTGCATATTTGTAGTATGAATTTAAACGAGTAGTATCTACCCTTTTTCAATTCATACTTAATAGCTTAGTACGAAAAGATTTATTTTGGTTTCCGAATTCATATATATAAAATATTTATATAAATTCTTCAGAAGAATGAGTTAATACTTCATAACTCGTTGATGCAATATACGCGTTATTGATGATGTCCACGGTGATTCTTGAACTGGTGGAGCTTGTGATGTTAAAGTTGCTGACGATTCTAACGATGTTGACAGCACTGACTGTGTTGGTGAGGTTAAGGGTACTGCTGATGCTGTTGGTAAAACAAGTCTAGCTTGTACCTTACGCATCATTCTTGTCGGGGTTTCTACTCTTCCTTTTATCATTTCTGTCCACTCATTTGATTTATGGTTAAGGCTGAAATAGGTAATCTCTATGTCTTTAGAGATTACATAATCACCTTAGAATGTTTCTCCGATGAAGTTATGAATCAATACTTCATCGTTTGTTGTTGTTGGTACTTCTTGGTATCTATGGTGCGTGTGACGTTGATATCCGAGGTACGGATGGTGATATTGAGGCGTGTGATGCGGATGTGATTGTTGGTGGTGGTAATGATCCTGTTGATGTTGATGATGGTGATAACGTTGATGCTGGTGATGCTGCTGGTGCTTAGGGTATTGAGGCTTGCGATGTTGATGTTATTGACGGTACTGGTTATGCTGCTGATGCTGCTGATGGTGTTTGTAACCTTTGTACCGTATTCTCCAAAGCCACTACCCGAGTGCGAAGCTCGTTGACTTCTTCTATTACACCGGGGTGATTATCGGTTCGGACGAGCGGATAAATAAAATCTAGAATTTGATGTAGTATATAATCGTGACGAGATACTCTGGAAATGAGAGAGAAAATGGTTTCTCGAACAGGTTCGTCGGTAAGTGCTTCAGGTTCATCGTCAAGAGGGCAATTTGGTGGATGGAAGGGATCACCTTCTTCTTGTCTCCAATGATTGAGGAGGCTACGAACCCATCCCTGATCCATCCAAAATAGATGATGACTGATTGGTTGATCCATTCCGGTCACACTGCTTTTGGAGCTTGAGTGGTATTCCATATCGGAATCCGAGGGACTTCAACTAGTGACGAGTTCCATTTAGTATGATTGAATAAAGGATTTTTCGATATGAAATGATTTTTCGGCTATCGGGTGGTATTCTAATTATATAGAATATCCACATATATAGAACAAAAGATCTCATAGATTACGGATGGATTTACGGAATATGTCAGACAAAGTTTACAGTAACAGATACGCCTAGATATGAATTAGCAAATACGCTAAGATATGAATTTTGTCTATACACCATTCATGCAATGAATGCAGTAAGACGCGTTTAGACTTAAGATGATAAGCAGGTAATTTCCTACAGATGATAAGTAGATGATTTTTGACACAAAATGATAAGCAAAATTTTGACATGCAGACACAGTCGAAGTCCAGACTCACTAATGCAACTTAACGACTTATCAGTTAGACACACTAATGCAGACCTGGTTCGCTAAGACCACCGCTCTGATACCACATGAAACGACCCGACCCAATCCATAGGGACGAATACAATAACATATGATTACATCGCGAGGCATTTGACCTCTATATGATACGTTTTATAAACATTGCATTCTTTTGAAAAGATATACCATAAATAAATATTTAAAATTCAATGTTTTTGACATCTGATGATTTCTACATATAGACAATCACCGTAAATAACAGTTTACAAGAATACTTCCGTTGACAATGCAGTCAAAATAAATACACGGTGATGATTTTGTGAATGCAATGCTTCCTCGAATAAAACATGTATGACTCCATGCACATGGTTTCTCTAACATATATTCAAACAGCGGAAGGCTTCTAGGAACCTGAGAATAAATATGCTTTAAACGTTAACATATAGTTGGTGAGATATAGGTTTAATGCTAGCAGTGTTATAAATATAGACCACAAGATTTCATATACATAATCGTTTTAATAAAAATATTCTAAGTGGTTGAGCACTTGATAACCATACTTAACATTTAATCAACGTCGCATATTCCCTTTATTATGAAATCTCACTACACTGTACCAAGTGTAGTCACCGAAACGAAGTACTGTGCAACCGTTGAATACTGGTCGTCTGTAACATCCCGCATTTTTCCGTTAAATTATTTTAACGCCCGTCTTTTTATTTTAAAAATATCCTTCGTAACTAAATTCGTATCCTCCGTTAGCTAACATTCTTAATATTTTTCCGTTATTGGATTTTAACATCCTCCGTTAATACGCGTTTTAAAATATTCCGTTTAGGTAATTCCCGCACCCGACTACAAACGCGAGGGACTAATCTCGCTACTCGGGCAAACTTGGCTAACTAGTAACCCACCATCCACCACCAACCTCCCATTTCTCTCTATCTCTTTTTCTTACTTCCCTTTTATGCTCTCAAAACCTTCAAACACAAAATCATCATCCAAATTCGATTTAGGGAGCTAGCGACAAAATAAATTACATATTCGTGATCCTCTCTTCATCCTCTTCATTTTGGTACCAACTTCATCTCATTTGGGTAACATTTCTAAAACTCTAGATTTCTCTAAATTCGTGTTTTTGACTTGAAATGGTGTTAGTTAGTGTCTATGGCTCATTGTGATGTCGTGTATGTAATTTGTATGCTCGATCTTGTTATTTGGTGTAACTAGCATGAACACTTGAAATGGGTTAGTTAATCTTTGATTTTGATTGATTAAATGTTGTTAGATGTTAAACCCATTGTGTTAAAAGTGTTACTAGCATCGTTAGTTTCGTTTTGGTATGTTGAATGATATGAAAACCTTGCGTTAACATGATTATTGATTTTGTGATTCTTAATTAGGGTTTGATGAAACTTGAAATGAAATTTTGATGCATTGAATGCTTGTTAATGTTGTTAGTAAGTGTTTAGTTGCAATGTGTGTTTGATTACCTTCGAAACGGCATATCATACATGTAAATTGGTTACCCGAATCATGAAATGCGTTTTTAGAACTTGGACCTTTGATTATGAACGTTTAATGCGGTTTTGGGTTGTTGTAGGTGTTGAATTACTTGTTGAAATGTGTCTAGTCATTTTCTTCGTCAAATTACCTTCCCAACGGTATAAAATACTTGACTTGATTGTTTGCGGATCATAAATTGTGTTTATTTGGTTTTTGGTTCGTGCACTTGAGAGTTGCTGTAAACAGGCCTGGATAATAATCTGGACGCCGTCCAGCATTTTGGACGCCGTCCAGGCTTTCAAACTTGGACGTCGTCCAGCATTTTGGACGCCGTCCAGGCCTTCAAAGCTGGACGCCGTCCAGACAATCTGGACGCCGTCCAGATACCCTGGCAGGCTACTGTCTTCGTTGGTCATTTTTCGAAAAATGTTTACTATGCTACGCACCTCCGATTCACATGTAACTTGTTCTAACGTGCTCATATATGATTAAAAACCTCAGAGAAATAGTTCGGGACCCGACCCGAACGTGTTGACTTTTTCGTTGACTTTGACTCGACCAAGTTGACTTTTAATCAACTTAACCAAATGTTTGTGCAAATTGTTCTAACATGCTTTTATACTCGTATCTTGCATGAAACTTGACAATTTGATTCACATGCTACTTAATCGAGTCGTAACGAGCCATAGGACTAATTGAACATCCTTGACCAATCGCGTTTACCATTATTGATACAACTTACTTGTTTAGGTCAAGACTAGCATTGTTCTTTGCACACGTTTACTTGTTGAAGTACTTTATTACTCGTGCACTCAAGGTGAGATCATAGTCCCACTTTTACTCTTTTTGAACTTACATTTGGGATGAGAAAACATAAACATTTCTTTTACTAAGTGAACACAAGTACAGGAAAACAAACATTCTACATACGAGTTTAGAACAAAATCCTCAATTCGATTATCATTAGTTACACTTGCCGGGTGTAAGCGAGAACTTATGTTGTATGGATCCATATGGGTTTGACAAACCCTCATTCAAACGGTTCGCTACCGTTTACGAATGAAATATATTTTCGAGAAACAGTGTATGTTCTAGCACTAAGTGATGGGGTTCAATGGGAGAAATGTTAAGCATTGATAATTGGGTGCTCGTGAAACAAATTTTGGAATGGTTAACTATTAATTCGATGTTGCAAATCTTGTGGTTCAATCTACTTATTTACTCACTTACTTACTTAAACCTATGATTTCACCAACGTTTTCGTTGACAGATTTCTATGTTTTTCTCAGGTCTTTGAACGATATGTGTTACATGCTTCCGTTCATTATTTTGATACTTGCTTTGGATGTCGAGTATTTATGCATACATGGAGCATCTTTTGGCTACTTTTAAATTGTGTCGCATAGGTTTCATTTGTACTTATAACTTTGTAACGTAACTTTTGGATGAACAATTCTTGTAAACTAGGGAACAATCTTTACTTTTGCAATGAATGCGACATATTTTGGTCAAACGTTATTTTAAAGACTTATGACCACGTAATGGGACCTAAGTAGTCGGCGCCGTCAAATGACAATTTTGTCGGGTCGCTACAATTCGTATCAGAGCGTTGGTTGTAGGGATTTAGAGTTCATTGGTGTCAACCCCGAGTCATAGGGTACATTAGTGAGTCTAGACTACAACCGGCATATAGACTTGGAGTAGGAATTACTTGACTACTTGTGCATTTATACTCGATCTCTTCTATTCACATCTAACTCTTATTCTACCTTAATCTCACGTGGTTGATTTGATTGACACGCCACCTTGACTATCTGAAATGATGTCGAATGCACATATGAATCAGGGTAATATAATTTCCGGGATTATATTACGGTGACTCATATGAACATTCTGACATTATGACATAAAGAATTTAAGGCGAGTCAAGGAAAAATTTCCTCTTTATCTTGATTTCCATATCACGATTAGTATTATTGATAATACTAAACAACGGTATTCTTGTGTCATGAAGGAACAATGGCTCACCAAGGTCAACCCAATACTCCTTCCGAAACTCTCGAACAAGCTCTTCAACGAATGATAACCACCGCCGTGGGTGCGGCCGTGGCCGATCACTTTTCCAACAACAATAATCATGGAGCTGGTAATTCAAACGAGGGGTGCTCCTACAAGAACTTCATGGGGTGCAAACCTCCCACTTTCGATGGAACCGAGGGACCGGTTGCTCTCACCAGATGGTTTGAACAAACGGAAGCCGTTTTTAACATAAGCGGTTGTCGGGACCAAGATAAGGTCAAGTTTTCCACCCTCACTCTCACCGGTATTGCTTTCTCATGGTGGAACACGTATGTACAATCGGTGGGTATCGATGAAGCCCACGCACTCTCTTGGACCGAATTAAGAGAAAGAATGATCACCGAATACTTTTCGCGCGACGAAACTCGAAGGCTCGAACAGGGGCTAAGAAATTTACAAACGGTCCGAAATGACCTCGAAGCTTATAATCAACGGTTTGCTGAACTAGTCTTAATGTGTCCAAACCTCATGACTCTCGAGTCCCTAAGAGTTGAACTTTACATGGATGGCCTTCCGAAGAGCATTCAACACAGGGTAATGTCATCCAAACCCGCCAACCTACAAGAGGCTTTAACGATGGCTCGCCAATCTATAGAAACGGTGGATGAAATTGAAGCACCGGCACCAACGGCCGAGGACCAACCGGGTAACAACAAAAGAAAATGGGAAGCCTCTCAATCCAGCAACTACAACAACAACAACTTTGCCAAGGAACTTTTCACCTCCGTCGGCAAGAAAAGTTATGCTGGAACTCGACCTTTTTGCAACAAATGCCACAAGCATCACTTTGGTGAATGTGGCAAGCTAATTTGCCACCGGTGCCAGGGAAGTGGTCATATTGCCAAATATTGTGGAAGTACCGCCCCCGTCAGTCAAAAGGGACCCAACACACAAAAGCCGGGTGTTTGTTTCGAATGTGGCCAACCGGGTCATTTTAGGAATGCATGTCCAACGAAGAAAGCCAACCCCAACACACGCGGCCGAACTTCCAACATTAGCACCGAGGATGCTCGAGACGACATGAACTAGTCACGGATACGTTTCTTCTTAACAACTCCTATACTTCATGTTTATTCGATTCGGATGTCAATAAATGTTTTGTATCCAAGGCTTTGGAGCCTACTATTTTCACTTCACCACCCCCTAGATATTACTTAGGCCATTCAAGTGACCAACGGAAAACTATTGCGTACCGACAAATTTATCGGAGAGTGTATGTCAAACTTATTGGGTAGGTAATTTGAACTTTGATTTGACATCTATAGAACTAGGGAGCCCAAAACCTATATGTTAGGAAGGGAATGTTTTCCCCACATATATGTGATTTTAGTGAACTAAATAATTTCCGTTTAAGAACCGATATCCTCTTCCCCGTATCAACAACCTCTTGAACCGTTACACGGATCTCGCGTATATTCTAAAATCGACCTTCATTCTGGTTATCATCAATTGAGGGTTAAGGGAGAAGATGTCTCCTAAACCGCTTTCCGAACTCGCTACGATAGTTATAAATTTCTTTTAGTGCCGTTCAGTTTATCTAAGGCTCCGCCCGTATTCATAGACCTCCGGAACCGCGTATGCAAACTTATCTAGACAAATCCGTTACCGTACTTATAATTTTAAGCTATTCAAGCGGAAAGGAAAAACGAACAACGTCTCCGTCTTACGCTCGAACTCTTGAGAAAAGAGCAACTCTATGTCGAATTCTCCGAGTGAGAATTTTGGTTAAATGAAGTCCAAATTCTAAACCATATTGTTAGTGGTCAAGGTATTACAGTAGATCTCGCAAAAAAAAAAAAAAGAAAAAAAAATTTAAATTAATTAATTAATTTTGGAGAAACCCTCACGACTCCGACTTGTATTCGTAAAATTTTGGATCTCGCGATTATTACCAAAGATTAATTTCCGATTTTTCCCGTATCGCTCGTCCTCTAACCTCGTTAACGTACTAAGGAAAAAAAAAATTAAACATTTTCCGTGTCCGGACTTTGAACGTGATTTTTCACACCAACCTTACTAGATAAATTCGTGTGGCACAAAATGGAACTCAAATATAGAAATACTTCTACGTGAACGCCTGAAAGGCAACCCCTCTCGACTCGAAATCAAGGAAGCTGAAATTCGTTATTTTACACGAAGAATTTGAATACTTATTTATGGATCCGATCAATCTTCTCGTCATCGCGTACCACGATACATAGCTCTACTATTTCACTATTACCGTCTGATATTACTGAGACCAAAGATAACACACAATCCAAGGATACCCCTTTCTTCTTTGACTTAACGTCCTTGTGCTTCTGTTATACGGCCAACTACTACTCAACCCCGAGCTATACAACTACGTGTACTATCTCGTTTCCCACCAAGTCTCAACATTTGGCCACTAGATGCGCGATATGGCTACCTCAAAATGTGAACTCATCCTATTCTAAGTTCTCATTTCACTCCTATCTTTTCGCTCATACTTCCGTATACGGAAACCTTTTTATATAATTTCTCAATGGAGAGAGAGACTCTTCACGTGTTACTAGTATTCGCCACGAGGGTGACTAGCGCTTACGAACATTTTTCAGTAGCCGACAAGAAACCTGTTCCAACAAACGCTTTCGAACCCTAACTAACTTGTCCAAGCATATCTTAAGAAATTATATTCCAACACGGTGTATCATTGTCAATTATCCCGGATCGAAAATACTCGTTACACATCTTGTTTACAAGAAGCCTTCGGAACACGTTTAGACGTGAGTACTGCGTATCTTCCACAAACAGAGGAGCTAAGCAAACGAACAATTTACATCTTGGAAAGACATGTTACAAACTTGTATTGTCGCCTTTAGTTGATCCCTCTTACAACAGTAGTTACCACTCGCGTGTTAACGCGCACTTTTCGAAACTTTATATAACCACAAATGTTGTTCTCCTATTCGTTGGACCGAAGTAGGTGACAAGCAAATCATCAGATCCGAAATCATTCAAGAAACAACCTTTGAGATAGTTCAAGTCCGAGAAGGGCTCAAGACGGCCTGTGGTCGCCAAAGGAGTTATACCAATGTTAGATGAAAATCTCTCAAATTTAAAGTCAGTAACCGTGTAATATTGAAAACTACACCTTGGAAAGGTGTAATCCGTTTCAGGAAATCGAGGAAATTTATATCCGCAATATTGATCCTTTTGAAATCTTGGGGCGTATTGGAACCGCTTCCTACCGTTTAGAACCTCCGACTCAATTAAGTTTCCGTTTACCTTACGTTCCATGTAACAAACTTAGATACGTGTCCTGCGAAACAGGAACGTGCTATCCTTCTAGATAAACTTACTATTGATGACAACTCCTCTTCGTAGAAAGACCGGTTGAAATTGTGGATCGTAAAACCAAGCCTTAATACAACATAAAACCCCGACTGTCCAAATTCGTGGGAATGCCCAAGGACGTATCTTCACTTATTCATAGCATTGACAATGCAAGGTCTCAAGGAAGAGACATCGACTATTACTTCCAACTAAATTTCGGGACGAAATTTCTTTTAAGGTGTGGGTAATGTAACATCCCGCATTTTTCCGTTAAATTATTTTAACGCCCGTCTTTTTATTTTAAAAATATCCTTAGTAACTAAATTCGTATCCTCCGTTAACTAACATTCTTAATATTTTTCCGTTATTGGATTTTAACATCCTCCGTTAATACGCGTTTTAAAATATTCCGTTTAGATAATTCCCGCACCCGACTACAAACGCGAGGGACTAATCTCGCCACTCGGGCAAACTTGGCTAACTAGTAACCCACCATCCACCACCAACCTCCCATTTCTCTCTATCTCTTTCTCTTACTTCCCTTTTATGCTCTCAAAACCTTTAAACACAAAATCATCATCCAAATTCGATTTAGGGAGCTAGCAACAAAATAAATTACATATTCGTGATCCTCTCTTCATCCTCTTCATTTTGGTACCAACTTCATCTCATTTGGGTAACATTTCTAAAACTCTAGATTTCTCTAAATTCGTGTTTT
This sequence comes from Rutidosis leptorrhynchoides, assembly GCF_046630445.1. Taxonomy (NCBI): domain Eukaryota; kingdom Viridiplantae; phylum Streptophyta; class Magnoliopsida; order Asterales; family Asteraceae; genus Rutidosis; species Rutidosis leptorrhynchoides. The sequence continues at coordinate 65,398,794 of NC_092334.1, forward strand.
TGACTTGAAATGGTGTTAGTTAGTGTCTATGGCTCATTGTGATGTCGTGTATGTAATTTGTATGCTCGATCTTGTTATTTGGTGTAACTAGCATGAACACTTGAAATGGGTTAGTTAATCTTTGATTTTGATTGATTAAATGTTGTTAGATGTTAAACCCATTGTGTTAAAAGTGTTACTAGCATCGTTAGTTTCGTTTTGGTATGTTGGATGATATGAAAACCTTGCGTTAACATGATTATTGATTTTGTGATTCTTAATTAGGGTTTGATGAAACTTGAAATGAAATTTTGATGCATTGAATGCTTGTTAATGTTGTTAGTAAGTTTTTAGTTGCAATGTGTGTTTGATTACCTTCGAAACGGCATATCATACATGTAAATTGGTTACCCGAATCATGAAATGCGTTTTTAGAACTTGGACCTTTGATTATGAACGTTTAATGCGGTTTTGGGTTGTTGTAGGTGTTGAATTACTTGTTGAAATGTGTCTAGTCATTTTCTTCGTCAAATTACCTTCCCAACGGTATAAAATACTTGACTTGATTGTTTGCGGATCATAAATTGTGTTTATTTGGTTTTTGGTTCGTGCACTTGAGAGTTGCTGTAAACAGGCCTGGATAATAATCTGGACGCCGTCCAGCATTTTGGACGCCGTCCAGGCTTTCAAACTTGGACGCCGTCCAGCATTTTGGACGCCATCCAGGCCTTCAAAGCTGGACGCCGTCCAGACAATCTGGACACCGTCCAGATACCCTGGCAGGCTACTGTCTTCGTTGGTCATTTTTCGAAAAATGTTTACTATGCTACGCACCTCCGATTCACATGTAACTTGTTCTAACGTGCTCATATATGATTAAAAACCTCAGAGAAATAGTTCGGGACCCGACCCGAACGTGTTGACTTTTTCGTTGACTTTGACCCGACCAAGTTGACTTTTAATCAACTTAACCAAATGTTTGTGCAAATTGTTCTAACATGCTTTTATACTCGTATCTTGCATGAAACTTGATAATTTGATTCACATGCTACTTAATCGAGTCGTAACGAGCCATAGGACTAATTGAACATCCTTGACCAATCGCGTTTACCATTATTGATACAACTTACTTGTTTAGGTCAAGACTAGCATTGTTCTTTGCACACGTTTACTTGTTGAAGTACTTTATTACTCGTGCACTCAAGGTGAGATCATAGTCCCACTTTTACTCTTTTTGAACTTACATTTGGGATGAGAAAACATAAACATTTCTTTTACTAAGTGAACACAAGTACAGAAAAACAAACATTCTACATACGAGTTTAGAACAAAATCCTCAATTCGATTATCATTAGTTACACTTGCCGGGTGTAAGCGAGAACTTATGTTGTATGGATCCATATGGGTTTGACAAACCCTCATTCAAACGGTTCGCTACCGTTTACGAATAAAATATATTTTCGAGAAACAGTGTATGTTCTAGCACTAAGTGATGGGGTTCAATGGGAGAAATGTTAAGCATTGATAATTGGGTGCTCGTGAAACAAATTTTGGAATGGTTAACTATTAATTCGATGTTGCAAATCTTGTGGTTCAATCTACTTATTTACTCACTTACTTACTTAAACCTATGATTTCACCAACGTTTTCGTTGACAGATTTCTATGTTTTTCTCAGGTCTTTGAACGATATGTGTTACATACTTCCGCTCATTATTTTGATACTTGCTTTGGATGTCGAGTATTTATGCATACATGGAGCATCTTTTGGCTACTTTTAAATTGTGTCGCATAGGTTTCATTTGTACTTATAACTTTGTAACGTAACTTTTGGATGAACAATTCTTGTAAACTAGGGAACAATCTTTACTTTTGCAATGAATGCGACATATTTTGGTCAAACGTTATTTTAAAGACTTATGACCAGGTAATGGGACCTGAGTAGTCGGCGCCGTCAAATGACAATTTTGTCGGGTCGCTACATCGTCCAGTCCGATTGGGGTTGTCTGGCCCGATAGATCTATCAACAGGATTCGCGTTTACAATACCACATGTAAATAGTAGTTACCAAGCTACAGGGAAGTATGCCAGTGGTACAACTCAACGTAGAATATATTTTTTTATCACTTGTGTCCATAACGTAAATCATAAAATGCATGTATTCTCATCCCGAAATATTTAGAGTTTAAAAGTGGGACTATATACTCACTTTTGCCTTGAAGGTATTTAACTCGACTTGGTCTCCGATAGATATCACGAACCTAACCACATATATATAATATATCAACATATTTTCTTTTCAAGTAATCGTTACACACACACACACACATATTTTCTTTTGGTAAAACTTATGAAAGTGATCATTTTCCATCATAAAAACAACATTTAATGATCATTTTTCTAAAAATACTTACACTTTGAGTTAAACCATGAAATTTTTATGTGTTAAAATATTCATAAGAAATATCATTTTTCCAGAACATGAACTTCCAATTCAAAGTTCAAGATGGTTTTTAATTATCCAACCCAAAACAGCCCCCGGTTGCACTCCGGCGACGTAGATTCAGTTTTTAAGGTGTTCTTTGTAAAACCAAGTTATATCTTGTTAAGTTAGCATATCATTATGATATATTACAGGTCTTGAAGTGTTTTAAAAGTTAAGTTAGAAGGATCTATTTAGTTTGCAAACAAGTTTGAAATCATTCAAACTATGTTCTTGTTGTTAAAATTTTACAACAAAAAATAAGATAGCTATATAATTATGAATCGAACAAGATTATGAACAAGATTACTACTTCAAGTTACTTGGTCAAAGTTACTGTAAGAGATAATAAAAAATCTTGGAATCAAAGAGTGGTGGAGTTAGATCAAAAGGTTGGAAGTATACTTCTTCAAATGGGTGGTTATATTGATATGTTCTTGAAAGAGTTTTCTTATAGTGTTTAAGGCTTGTAATTGAAGCTAAATGATGGGGAAAATGCTTGGAGATGATCAAGTATGAAGTTAGGAGTATTTTGAGAGAGAAATGAGGGTGTAGGTATGAGAAAATGGAGTGAAGAAATGGTGTTCATTCATAAAAATGTTTTTAGTTTATAAAGAAAAAAAAAGGATTCCTAATTTTGTTTTCTTACTAATAATTCATGCTACTTGACAAATCCTAGTTACCTCATATCTAGGGCAGTAATAATGTTGATTAGGATGTTTATTTGATGTGTATATTGATACATTTAAATCATGTCTAGTTAATCTGGAACGAATGCTAATTAGATGCGAAAAATCAAATCTAGTACTTAATTGGGAGAAATGCCATTTCATGGTTAAAGAAGGCATCGTTCTTGGACATAAAATTTCAAAAGAAGGAATTGAAGTGGATAGAGCTAAAGTAGATGTAATTGCTAAACTTCCACATCCCACCAATGTTAGAGGAGTTAGGAGTTTCCTAGGGCATGCCGGTTTTTACCGACGTTTCATAAAAGATTTTTCTAAAATTGCCACTCCTATGAATAAACTCCTAGAAAAGGATGCGCCATTCATCTTTTCAGATGAATGTATCAAATCTTTTAATATTCTTAAAGAAAAACTCACTAATGCACCGATCATGATAACACCAAATTGGAATCTACCATTTGAACTAATGTGCGATGCAAGTGATTTTGCAATGGGAGCCGTTTTAGGACAAAGGATTGAAAAACGATTTCAACCTATATATTATGCTAGTAAGACATTACAAGGAGCACAAACGAACTATACAACTACTGAAAAAGAACTCCTTGCTATTGTCTTTGCTTTTGACAAATTTCGATCATATCTCGTTCTAGCAAAAACGGTGGTCTATACCGACCATTCTGCTCTTAGATACCTATTTTCAAAACAAGATGCTAAACCAAGATTAATCCGTTGGATCTTACTCTTACAAGAGTTTGATATTTAAATCCGAGATAAAAGAGGAGCAGAAAATCTCGCCGCTGATCATCTTTCTCGTCTTGAAAATCCCGAATTAGAAGTTCTAAATGAATCGGCCATACAAGACAACTTTCCTGATGAATATCTATTGAAGATAGATTATAAAGAAATCCCATGGTTTGCAGACTATGCAAACTACTTAGTTTGTGGATTCCTTGAAAAAGGATTATCGTACCAAAGACGAAAGAAATTCTTCAGTGATATAAAACACTATTTCTGGGAAGATCCACACCTGTTTAAAAGTTGTCCCGATGGAATAATACGCCGATGTGTATTTGGAGATGAAGCTAGTAAAATTTTAAACCATTGTCACACAGGACCAACAGGAGAGCATTATGGGCCTCAACTAACAGCAAGAAAAGTTTATGAAGCTGGATTCTATTGGCCTACAATTTACAAAGACGCACACCTTCTTTGCAAATCCTGTGATGCATGTCAAAGGGCCGGAAAAATAAGTCAACGTGATGAAATGCCACAAAATGTCATCCAAGTATGTGAAGTATTTGACATTTGGGGTATTGACTTTATGGGTCCATTTCCAAAATCTAATAATAATCTATATATACTCGTAGCCATTGATTATGTATCTAAATGGGCGGAAGCACAAGCTCTCCCAACTAACGATGCACGAGTTGTAGTCAACTTTTTAAAACGTCTTTTTGCAAGGTTTGGAACACCGAAAGCTTTAATAAGTGATCGGGGTACTCATTTCTGTAATAATCAACTTGAGAAAGTTCTTAAAAGATATGGAGTAACTCATAAAATCTCCACCGCATATCATCCACAAACAAGTGGACAAGTTGAAAATACCAACCGAGCTTTAAAACGTATTCTAGAGAAAACCGTAGGATCAAATCCGAAGGAATGGTCCATTAAATTGGAGGATGCACTCTGGGCTTTTAGAACAGCCTACAAAACTCCAATTGGAACCACACCTTTTAGACTTGTTTATGGAAAATCATGTCATCTTCCAGTAGAAATTGAACACAAAGCATTTTGGACTTTGAAGACATGTAATCTTGATTTACATGAAGCCGGACGTCTACGATTAAGTCAACTAAATGAATTAGAAGAATTAAGACATGAAGCATATGAAAATTCGTTAATCCATAAAGAAAGAACGAAGAAATGGCATGATAAAAGAATCAGAAGTTCAAAAGAATTTAAAGAAGGAGACAGAGTTCTTCTTTTCAATTCACGATTCAAGCTATTTCCTGGAAAATTGAAATCAAGATGGTCTGGACCATTCATAGTAAAAAGAGTTTTCCCATACGGAACGATAGAATTAATAAATTCAAATGGGATTGAATTTAAAGTTAATGGTCACAGAGTTAAACACTACATAGATAGTCCGATGGAATTCGACAATGAAGTTAATCACAATTTTGATACCACAACTAACTAAGTGTGGGGAGAATCAAGTCTTTAAAGGATAATATGTATTTCTGTTAGAGTTAGATTGTATGTTTTCATATAGTTCTCGAAAATGGAACCCGAATGGTCTTTCCCTAGCAGACCCTAAAGAACTAGTCTTCTCCCCCCATTCTGAATTTTTATTTTTTTTAGGTTTTTACAAAATGAAGACTGCCTGTGAACTAAACCATGGTCTAATGCTACACGCTTTGATCACTAAACGTAATAATGACATACTCCCGAGTGAAATAGTATCAGTAATCAGAGAAAGAATGGACGGAGTTAGAAAAGAATCCAGATGTGAAGATAATAAGTTACAATTTGGTAAAGGAAAATCAAAATCCGCAGCGAAAAGAAGAGCACGACACCTAGAACGATGTCACAAATGCGGAAAATGGTCACATGGAGGTAAATGTTCAAATAATCAAACCTATTCAAATACCAAATTTGTTACTTTATGCAGAGACGGGCCGTTCATATGTTTAGAAGAAAAGATACTGAATGCTCGAGGTTACGCCTATGTAGCCATGGAAAACCAATTAAACCGACTATCTTATGAATGGGATAGATCATATAACTAAGAAATCTATTTCACAGGTATGTCTGTACAGTTTTTATTTTTATTTTTATTTTTAACCTTTTGATAATAAACGCTAATTTGTTCGCTAAAAAGTATTAAATTGGTATTGAATAAAATTAGGTTTGGCGACCGAAATTATTGATATCATTCAAAAATTTATTACATCACTGCGAAATTTAACGTTTATTCTTAAGGTATAAATATCTTTAACCAATCAACCCAAAATATTTCAAAAATTCGTCATGAGTTAAATTAGGTCTTGGAACCGAAATTACTTTACCGAAAAGAGGGGCGCATATTTTTGATAATATTTGATTGATTAAAGTGGGATAAAAAGACAAAAAGATTTTTAATTTTATTTTTACCATGTTTTTAATCTTAATATTTAAATCTTAAATTAATATTGTAAACTTTGTAAAAACAATATATTTAAAATTGTAAATATTTGAAAAATTAATATAAGTTTGGTGTGAATTTATAATATGAATTTTTAAATTAAGATTTGTGTGAACTTTTAATTTTTAAAATATGAATTTTTAATTTTATGCATTTCAAATTTTAAGTTTGGTGTGAATTTTTAATTTTTAATTTTTAATTTTGAATTTTATATTTAAGTTGTGTGAATTTAAAAACAAAAATTTACTTTATCTCATTAAGTTAAGAATATGATTTTTAAAATTCGTCGTAAGTTGAAGACTAGGTCTTTGAACCGAAATTGCTTTACCCAAGGGAGGGACGAGAACTTTATTATCATTATTTTTAATCTTATTGAATTAGAGTATGCCAAAAACATTGAAAAAACCCAAAAATCTTAGCTTTTAAAACAATCGCTACAAAAAGACAAATTTTAAAATTTTGTCGAAGGACGGACTAGGACATCGATCCGAAACGACCTCGTCCTAAATAACAAGGGAAACAAAATTTTAAAATTAAGTACTTAATTGTTTTAATAAGTTAAAGTTAAAAAAAAAAAAAAATACCAAACTCCGCGACTCGCGAAGTTTGGAGGGTAAATCCCCGCGACTCGCGGAGGGGCCGGATTACAGAAAAAAAATAAAGAGCTGAACGATCAGTTTCAGTCCCCAACCCAAAAACTCAAAAACTGCTGCGAAAAAAACTCCGAAAAACCCCGCAAAATACACCCCAAAGTCACAATTTTTAACCGTTAATCACCAAATCTTTTGCTAAAATCATGTTGAGAAGGATGCTATCTAAGAATTACTCAAGAAAAATGGTAAATTTCTACACCTAAACACCATTTAATTCGAAATTTGGTGTTCTTGAGCTATTTTTTCCCCAAATTGATTTTGATGCTTTTTAGTGTAATTAGACTTAAATTGTTTATGTATTATGCTTGTATAACCTAGATTGATGCTGTTTAACATGATTAGAAGCCTTAAACTTCAAATTTTGAATAATCTAGGGTTTGTGTTCTTGAGCAAATTTGGGGATTTTTGATATAAACAGGTTATGGCCGATTTTTGTCATGAATTGTTGCTAAATTAAGTAGTGTAACATGTTTAGGTAGTTAAATGATCCAAACTTTGAGCCTAAACATGATTTTGAGAATTAAAGTGGACTTTTTCAAGTCTAAAATTCATGAACTTGATTTTTGAAAGATAATGCCATTTGAGACTTGTTTGATTGCTAGTAATGATTATTTTGACATGTTATTTGAGTTGAATGCTTATGAACTTGGCGAAAATTTTCGTATATTCTTATTTGAAAAAGTGTAGATTTGATGAAAATATGAAAATGAGCTTAAGTTTGATATAAATTGATAATGTCATTGTAATTATTTTGATTGATGATTTTGCTGACACTAATGCATATTTGGATGCACAAAAATTGTGTTTGATGTGTTTTGCAGAATGAAAGGGGTGAATCTTCATCCCAAGCCCGCAATGCTCCTGCTGAGAATTTGGAACAACAGGAGGTGGATAACTACTACAAGCAGGATATACCTCATCCAGTCATGACCTTTTCCGATATGCATTTGGAGGAGTTGCACCCGAACCTGAGATTTGACAGACTTTGGATAGATTATCAAAAATATCAACGGGGTTTGCATACTCTTCATTCTAAGGTTGTTGAGGTACCGAGGGTCATAGAATGGGGACCCTTAGAAGCTGTAGAATTGGCCGGGCCAATTAGGGAATTACTTGTACAGAGGTATGGTAATTCTTCTTTTAATGACTGGGTATGTTTATTCACCATACGTAGACCTGTATATAAAGTATGGTGTGAAGAATTGTTATGTAGTATAGAGTTGAATGATCGGGTAGCTAGTTTAACCGATCGTTCTTTTATTAGATTTTTGTTAGGCGGTTCGATGCGCCACATGTCTTTACTGGACATGGCTCAGGCTTTACGTATATATACGCCTGAGGAATTAGCGTCTACCGATTGTAGAGGATTGATACTAAACGGTAGAAAGATAGATGAAAATTTTGATACACACAGTGTGTGGAGTCAAATGACAAGCCATCACCGTTTCAAAGGGGGAAATTACTCTTATTTGGATATAGATAGAGCCGAATTAAGAGTGATACATAGGTTTTTAGCTAATTCGATTACACAAAGGGGTAAGAACAAAGAAAAAGTAAATGAACAGGATTTGTTTTACCATATGTGTATTCGAGACCCACAAAGCGCTGTAAGTATACCATATTGTGTGGGTTATTATTTATCAGCTATGGTTCGGGGGATGCGACCGCATAGCATAATAGGAGGTGGTATTTTTATTACTTTGATTGGTGAATATCTCGGTGTGGATATAAGTCGGGGGGGATTATTAGTAGAAGAACCGGAACCCCGCGATACTATAGGTTTAAATGTATACCATAGTGCGAAAGTTTTGAAGAGGCGAAATAACGCCGCAGTACGATACCATGGTAGACATCCACAGGTGGAGAGAAACCAGCAGCAAGGTAATGTAGGAGGGGGGAATGAGATGCAAGAAATGCATAGGTTTATAGCTTCTCAGGAATACGAAAATGCTAGACAGAGAGCATTTGAAGATTGGCAAGTTCATCAGAACCAAATCATAGCTCATTGCCAACATATAGGTAGAAACTATATTCCTACACCGAAACCCATCTTCCCTCCTTGGTCTATAGAGATGCAGCCACCATATCCTACGTATGACCCTGCCGAAGCATTCTATAGCACCTATGGTTACGCCTGGAACCCCTATTGGTACCAATATCATCCTTAGTTTACTTATTTTTTTTTTTTTATTTTGTAATTTGTAATTATTGATACGTTTAATACTTTTGTTAATATTGTAATCATTTTTATAATTGTCTAACTTTTATTCTTAGATTTTAATAATTTTTGAATGTGGGGTAATATACCAAACTTCAAAAATATGTATATATGTTTGCAGTTTATCTTATGTACACAACAGGGAAAAACAACGCATTATCAAAGACTGGCATTAAGTTCAGCAAAAGCAACTAATTTTGACGACAAGATGCAAAATATATGTGAAATAACAACAAGACGGAATGAACAAATGATGTGCACCATTTATCATTCAGCAAACAAACGCCAATATATTTGGAAACTTTGGTAAAATTTAATCATTTTCACACAAATCACCCTCAATAATTTAAATTGTTACTGATTTCTTGCAAATGAGGGCATTGCAAGATCTTAAGTGTGGGAAGGGGTTAAATTCTTTCGGATTTTAACACTTGGTTACCATTAAAAATACTAGTAAAGCAGTAGTTGTATTAGAATCTAGTGCTCTCTGATAAAAAAGAACAGCCCTAGTCTTATATACTGACTACCCAATTCTAGTAAAATTTTTCAAAATTTTCAATTAAATGAACTCAAAATCATGTTTATACATATTTATGAACGATAAAACTAGGTTTTAACACCGAAATTATTGTAACCTCGGAAAGGACATAAATTGAGAAACAAACCAAAATGTTAAAATTCATTTAAGATGGAATAGAGGACGATAAAAAGGAAAATAAAAGCCAAGTGTGGGAAAATTTACCAAGTTATCTTAAACATATGTCACATATATCTGTAACAAATAACTGAAAATACTTTTGCTTTGGACTAAACTAAACTGTTTTTACCCGATGAAAGAAAAGAAGAGATGGATCTACATGATGAATCAATTCCATCATTAAAAGGAAGTAAAGTCTTCCGAAAAAGACACGCGCTTCTTGATTTAGGTCATGAAGTTGTCCTCCAGACCAGCTGTAGGTTGACGAAAAATCTAGAAAAGTCATCACTAAAATCAGCAGGAAATCCACGGACCTCAGCATTAAACAGGGTCGCCAAGTGGTCAGATTTATCCTAACCATGAGAAGGATTTATCTCGTACAATGGGGGGGGCACCATGCAAATTAGCTGGATAAGACTAATGAATCAGATCCCCAGAAAGGATAATCTCCTTAAAGATTAAAAATCAGCTTTTAAGCCTGATATTACTCAATCCTTGAGATTGACTTTAAAGATTGAGAATTACAAACTCATGGAATTCAATGATATCTAAACTCGAGCTTGACATCAAGTATTTTTGTTGATGTCAAAGCAGAGGGGTATAAAATACTATTATATTTTTGCAGGAAATACTATTAAATACGATACAATTTTACACAAGATATTTATTTATTTATAGAATGGATATACTTAAACCTTGCTACAACACTTATAGGCAGTGTACCTAATCGTAAAGTAGTGTCGTTTTTAGTAAGTCCGGTTCGTTCCACAGGAAAATCTTTAAACAAAGCTCAACGCTATATTAGTTTACTTTTATAAAAATACAAACATATATATAAGTAATATTATTATTATAAAGGGGGGTTTTTACTGTTTAATGACCGGTTTGTCGATTTTAAGACTTTAGTCGCAGTTAAAACCTAATGTAAAATATAAAATAAATAAAAGACTTAATTTAAAGCGTAAAGTAAATAACGATAATGAAATTGCGAATAATAAAAGTGCGATAAAATAAACTTACGATAATTAAAAAGTACGATAATTAAAAGTGCGATTAAATAACAATAAATAAAAATGCGATAATTAGAAGTGCAATTAAATATGAAATAAAGGAAATTAAATATGAAATAAAAGAATTATGCTTATTTAAACTTCCGTAATCATGATGTTTGACGTGTTGATTTTAGTTTTATGCCCATGGGTTAATTGTCCTTTGTCCTGGATTATTTAATCTGTCCGTCTGGTTTTTGTCCATAACAGTCCATCAGTCATAAATATAAAGTGCGAGTGTCCTCGTCAAATTATTATTATACCCGAAGTTAAATATTCCAACTAATTGGGGATTCGAATTGTAACAAGGTTTTAATACTTTGTTTAATGAATACACCAGGTTATCGACTGTGTGTAAACCAAGGTTTTACTACTTTGTTAACAATTACACCAATTACCCTTGAATGTAATTTCACCCCTGTTTTAATTATTCTAGTGGCTATTATTCCATTCCCGTGTCCGGTTAAATGAACGATTATTCGTACATATAAATACCCCGCCCATCGTGTCCGATCGAGTGTATATGGTAATTTATAGGGACGCCCAATTGTAAATCTTTATATTAACATTAACAAACTTTCATTTAGTTAAACAAATATAAAGCCCATTAATAGCCCATAGTCTAATTTCCACAAGTGTCGTTCTTTTGTCCAAACCCCAATTATGGTACAAAGCCCAATTACCCAATTTTAGTAATTAGCCTAACATCATGATTACTTCGTTTTAAATAAGCATAATAATAACTTAGCTACGAGACATTAATGTAAAAAGGTTGAACATAACTTACAATGATTAAAAATAGCGTAGCGTTACACGGACAGAATTTCGACTTACACCCTTACAACATTCGCTAACATACCCTTATTATTAGAATTATAATTAAAATTAAATTTAAAATATAAATTATATATATATATATATATATATATATATATATATATATCGTTTACGTATGATAAGAGAATAAAAAGATTATCAATTGTGATCAGAATTCGGTTGGCTTTATAGGGATTTTCGATTTTTTGGGGCTCCGCGACTCGCGGCAAAATCCTCTTCAAACTCCGCGAGTCGCGGAGAATGAATTTACAGCTCACACCCTTGGAGTCTTTCTCTACCGACGGTTTTATAATATATATATAATATATATATAATTAATATAATTAATTATATATTATATTATATTTATATACATAGTTAACTTGTAATTTTTAGTCCGTTGCGTCGAGCATTAAGAGTTGACTCTGGTCCCGGTTCCGGATTTTCGAACGTCCTTGCGTACAATTTTATATTTTGTACTTTGCGTTTTGAATCTTGTACTCTTGTAATTTCGAGACGTTTCTTATCAATAATTGGAACCTTTTTGATTGTCTTTTGTACTTTTGAGCTTTTTGGTCGTTTGCGTCTTCAATTCGTCGAATCTGTCTTTTGTCTTCACCTTTTATTATTTAAACGAATATCACTTGTAAATAGAACAATTGCAACTAAAAGCTTGTCTTTCTTGAGGAATAATGCTATGAAATATATGTTCGTTTTTAGCATTATCAAATATTCCCACACTTGAGCGTTGCTTGTCCTCAAGCAATATTGTCTTGAAATACTAGAATCACTTCTTTATTCTTCACTCTTTGTACATCAGTGATTTCTATACGGCGGTATAAACAATGGTAGTAACGATATGGTTTACAGTCCCACATGACTATAAAAATTTAGATCCATTAAGGAAATTGGATCTTTATGAAAACATTTGATCTTTTGAAAATTAAATCTAGTTTTTACCCTAGATAAGTTTTCCGGGATAACCTTTTACCGGTGTTTGCAAAATATTTTTGTGGGTTTGGTGGGGTTCAGAATTGAAAATTTTAGCTCAAAACTTGCTGTTTTGTGTCACCCACTTGCTAACCTTGTATTTGGAAAGCAACACGTCCAGTTTACTTGTTCCGTATATTACCTTTCGGCAAACTACCGTCCGGTTGTAAAGGAAAGCGTTGAACAAGCAACTGTTAAGGCAATGTCCCGTGACATGCTTTTGATTATGGTCTATAACGTGTCGGACGCAATTACTATCCTTGGTAGGAGCAATAGTAAAGCTCACCCTTATAATTTTTCGGTCTGGCACAAGGTCCTGTTTTTGACCACTATGCAACCACCGTTCTTACGGTTGACACCCGATTTAGTTCAGGTGACCTAATGAATTCCAGGTGAATTCCTAGGATTTTACGTTCAATGGTAATGAACGCATTGAAAATGGGTTTTCAGAAAACAAATCGGTTTGTATTTTTGATCAAAATATTTTCTCGTTCAAGCTCGAGTTTAGATATCATTGAATTCCATGAGTTTGTAATTCTCAATCTTTAAAGTCAATCTCAAGGATTGAGTAATATCAGGCTTAAAAGCTGATTTTTAATCTTTAAGGAGATTATCCTTTCTGGGATCTGATTCATTAGTCTTATCCAGCTAATTTGCATGGTGCCCCCCCCATTGTACGAGATAAATCCTTCTCATGGTTAGGATAAATCTGACCACTTGGCGACCCTGTTTAATGCTGAGGTCCGTGGATTTTCTGCTGATTTTAGTGATGACTTTTCTAGATTTTTCGTCAACCTACAGCTGGTCTGGACGACAACTTCATGACCTAAATCAAGAAGCGCGTGTCTTTTTCGGAAGACTTTACTTCCTTTTAATGATGGAATTGATTCATCGTGTAGATCCATCTCTTCTTTTCTTTCATCGGGTAAAAACAGTTTAGTTTAGTCCAAAGCAAAAGTATTTTCAGTTATTTGTTACAGATATATGTGACATATGTTTAAGATAACTTGGTAAATTTTCCCACACTTGGCTTTTATTTTCCTTTTTATCGTCCTCTATTCCATCTTAAATGAATTTTAACATTTTGGTTTGTTTCTCAATTTATGTCCTTTCCGAGGTTACAATAATTTCGGTGTTAAAACCTAGTTTTATCGTTCATAAATATGTATAAACATGATTTTGAGTTCATTTAATTGAAAATTTTGAAAAATTTTACTAGAATTGGGTAGTCAGTATATAAGACTAGGGCTGTTCTTTTTTATCAGAGAGCACTAGATTCTAATACAACTACTGCTTTACTAGTATTTTTAATGGTAACCAAGTGTTAAAATCCGAAAGAATTTAACCCCTTCCCACACTTAAGATCTTGCAATGCCCTCATTTGCAAGAAATCAGTAACAATTTAAATTATTGAGGGTGATTTGTGTGAAAATGATTAAATTTTACCAAAGTTTCCAAATATATTGGCGTTTGTTTGCTGAATGATAAATGGTGCACATCATTTGTTCATTCCGTCTTGTTGTTATTTCACATATATTTTGCATCTTGTCGTCAAAATTAGTTGCTTTTGCTGAACTTAATGCCAGTCTTTGAAAATGCGTTGTTTTACCCTGTTGTGTACATAAGATAAACTGCAAACATATATACATATTTTTGAAGTTTGGTATATTACCCCACATTCAAAAATTATTAAAATCTAAGAATAAAAGTTAGATAATTATAAAAATGATTACAATATTAACAAAAGTATTAAACGTATCAATAATTACAAATTACAAAATAAAAAAAAAATAAGTAAACTAAGGATGATATTGGTACCAATAGGGGTTCCAGGCGTAACCATAGGTGCTATAGAATGCTTCGGCAGGGTCATACGTAGGATATGGTGGCTGCATCTCTATAGACCAAGGAGGGAAGATGGGTTTCGGTGTAGGAATATAGTTTCTACCTATATGTTGGCAATGAGCTATGATTTGGTTCTGATGAACTTACCAATCTTCAAATGCTCTCTGTCTAGCATTTTCGTATTCCTGAGAAGCTATAAACCTATGCATTTCTTGCATCTCATTCCCCCCTCCTACATTACCTTGCTGCTGGTTTCTCTCCACCTGTGGATGTCTACCATGGTATCGTACTGCGGCATTATTTCGCCTCTTCAAAACTTTCGCACCATGGTATACATTTAAACCTATAGTATCGCGGGGTTCCGGTTCTTCTACTAATAATCCCCCCCGACTTATATCCACACCGAGATATTCACCAATCAAAGTAATAAAAATACCACCTCCTATTATGCTATGCGGTCGCATCCCCCGAACCATAGCTGATAAAAAAAACCCACACAATATGGTATACTTACAGCGCTTTGTGGGTCTCGAATACACATATGGTAAAACAAATCCTGTTCATTTACTTTTTCTTTGTTCTTACCCCTTTGTGTAATCGAATTAGCTAAAAACCTATGTATCACTCTTAATTCGGCTCTATCTATATCCAAATAAGAGTAATTTCCCCCTTTGAAACGGTGATGGCTTGTCATTTGACTCCACACACCGTGTGTATCAAAATTTTCATCTATCTTTCTACCGTTTAGTATCAATCCTCTACAATCGGCAGACGCTAACTCCTCAAGCGTATATATACGTAAAGCCTGAGCCATGTCCAGTAAAGACATGTGGCGCATCGAACCGCCTAACAAAAATCTAATAAAAGAACGATCGGTTAAACTAGCTACCCGATCATTCAACTCTATACTACATAACAATTCTTCACACCATACTTTATATACAGGTCTACGTATGGTGAATAAACATACCCAGTCATTAAAAGAAGAATTACCATACCTCTGTACAAGTAATTCCCTAATTGGCCCGGCCAATTCTACAGCTTCTAAGGGTCCCCATTCTATGACCCTCGGTACCTCAACAACCTTAGAATGAAGAGTATGCAAACCCCGTTGATATTTTGGATAATCTATCCAAAGTCTGTCAAATCTCAGGTTCGGGTGCAACTCTTCCAAATGCATATCGGAAAAGGTCATGACTGGATGAGGTATATCCTGCTTGTAGTAGTTATCCACCTCCTGTTGTTCCAAATTCTCAGCAGGAGCATTGCGGGCTTGGGATGAAGATTCACCCCTTTCATTCTGCAAAACACATCAAACACAATTTTTGTGCATCCAAATATGCATTAGTGTCAGCAAAATCATCAATCAAAATAATTACAATGACATTATCAATTTATATCAAACTTAAGCTCATTTTCATATTTTCATCAAATCTACACTTTTTCAAATAAGCATATACGAAAATTTTCGCCAAGTTCATAAGCATTCAACTCAAATAACATGTCAAAATAATCATTACTAGCAATCAAACAAGTCTCAAATGGCATTATCTTTCAAAAATCAAGTTCATGAATTTTAGACTTGAAAAAGTCCACTTTAATTCTCAAAATCATATTTAGGCTCAAAGTTTGGATCATTTAACTACCTAAACATGTTACACTACTTAATTTAGCAACAATTCATGACAAAAATCGGCCATAACCTGTTTATATCAAAAATCCCCAAATTTGCTCAAGAACACAAACCCTAGATTATTCAAAATTTGAAGTTTAAGGCTTCTAATCATGTTAAACAGCATCAATCTTGGTTATACAAGCATAATACATAAACAATTTAAGTCTAATTACACTAAAAAGCATCAAAATCAATTTGGGGAAAAAATAGCTCAAGAACACCAAATTTCGAATTAAATGGTGTGTAGGTGTAGAAATTTACCGTTTTTCTTGAGTAATTCTTAGATAGCATCCTTCTCAACATGATTTTAGCAAAAGATTTGGTGATTAACGGTTAAAAATTGTGATTTTGGGGTGTATTTTGCGGGGTTTTTCGGAGTTTTTTCGCAGCAGTTTTTGAGTTTTTGGGTTGGGGACTGAAACTGATCGTTCAGCTCTTTATTTTTTTTCTGTAATCCGGCCCCTCCGCGAGTCGCGGGGATTTACCCTCCAAACTCCGCGAGTCGCGGAGTTTGGTATTTTTTTTTTTTTTTTTTTTAAACTTTAACTTATTAAAACAATTAAGTACTTAATTTTAAAATTTTGTTTCCCTTGTTATTTAGGACGAGGTCGTTTCGGATCGATGTCCTAGTCCGTCCTTCGACAAATTTTTAAAATTTGTCTTTTTGTAGCGATTGTTTTAAAAGCTAAGATTTTTGGGTTTTTTCAATGTTTTTGGCATACTCTAATTCAATAAGATTAAAAATAATGATAATAAAGTTCTCGTCCCTCCCTTGGGTAAAGCAATTTCGGTTCAAAGACCTAGTCTTCAACTTACGACGAATTTTAAAAATCATATTCTTAACTTAATGAGATAAAGTAAATTTTTGTTTTTAAATTCACACAACTTAAATATAAAATTCAAAATTAAAAATTAAAAATTAAAAATTCACACCAAACTTAAAATTTGAAATGCATAAAATTAAAAATTCATATTTTAAAAATTAAAAGTTCACACCAATCTTAATTTAAAAATTCATATTATAAATTCACGCCAAACTTATATTAATTTTTCAAATATTTACAATTTTAAATATATTGTTTTTACAAAGTTTACAATATTAATTTAAGATTTAAATATTAAGATTAAAAACATGGTAAAAATAAAATTAAAAATCTTTTTGTCTTTTTATCCCACTTTAATCAATCAAATATTATCAAAAATATGCGCCCCTCTTTTCGGTAAAGTAATTTCGATTCCAAGACCTAATTTAACTCATGACGAATTTTTGAAATATTTTGGGTTGATTGATTAAAGATATTTATACCTTAAGAATAAACGTTAAATTTTGCAGTGATGTAATAAATTTTTGAATGATATCAATAATTTCGGTCGCCAAACCTAATTTTATTCAATACCAATTTAATACTTTTTAGCGAACAAATTAGCGTTTATTATCAAAAGGTTAAAAATAAAAATAAAAATAAAAACTGTACAGACATACCTGTGAAATAGATTTCTTAGTTATATGATCTATCCCATTCATAAGATAGTCGGTTTAATTGGTTTTCCATGGCTACATAGGCGTAACCTCGAGCATTCAGTATCTTTTCTTCTAAACATATGAACGGCCCGTCTCTGCATAAAGTAACAAATTCGGTATTTGAATAGGTTTGATTATTTGAACATTTACCTCCATGTGACCATTTTCCGCATTTGTGACATCGTTCTAGGTGTCGTGCTCTTCTTTTCGCTGCGGATTTTGATTTTCCTTTACCAAATTGTAACTTATTATCTTCACATCTGGATTCTTTTCTAACTCCGTCCATTCTTTCTCTGATTACTGATACTATTTCACTCGGGAGTATGTCATTATTACGTTTAGTGATCAAAGCGTGTAGCATTAGACCATGGTTTAGTTCACAGGCAGTCTTCATTTTGTAAAAACCTAAAAAAAATAAAAATTCAGAATGGGGGGAGAAGACTAGTTCTTTAGGGTCTGCTAGGGAAAGACCATTCGGGTTCCATTTTCGAGAACTATATGAAAACAGACAATCTAACTCTAACAGAAATACATATTATCCTTTAAAGACTTGATTCTCCCCACACTTAGTTAGTTGTGGTATCGAAATTGTGATTAACTTCATTGTCGAATTCCATCGGACTATCTATGTAGTGTTTAACTCTGTGACCATTAACTTTAAATTCAATCCCATTTGAATTTATTAATTCTATCGTTCCGTATGGGAAAACTCTTTTTACTATGAATGGTCCAGACCATCTTGATTTCAATTTTCCAGGAAATAGCTTGAATCGTGAATTGAAAATAAGAACTCTGTCTCCTTCTTTAAATTCTTTTGAACTTCTGATTCTTTTATCATGCCATTTCTTCGTTCTTTCTTTATGGATTAACGAATTTTCGTATGCTTCATGTCTTAATTCTTCTAATTCATTTAGTTGACTTAATCGTAGACGTCCGGCTTCATGTAAATCAAGATTACATGTCTTCAAAGCCCAAAATGCTTTGTGTTCAATTTCTACTGGAAGATGACATGCTTTTCCATAAACAAGTCTAAAAGGTGTGGTTCCAATTGGAGTTTTGTAGGCTGTTCTAAAAGCCCAGAGTGCATCCTCCAATTTAATGGACCATTCCTTCGGATTTGATCCTACGGTTTTCTCTAGAATACGTTTTAAAGCTCGGTTGGTATTTTCAACTTGTCCACTTGTTTGTGGATGATATGCGGTGGAGATTTTATGAGTTACTCCATATCTTTTAAGAACTTTCTCAAGTTGATTATTACAGAAATGAGTACCCCGATCACTTATTAAAGCTTTCGGTGTTCCAAACCTTGCAAAAAGACGTTTTAAAAAGTTGACTACAACTCGTGCATCGTTAGTTGGGAGAGCTTGTGCTTCCACCCATTTAGATACATAATCAATGGCTACGAGTATATATAGATTATTATTAGATTTTGGAAATGGACCCATAAAGTCAATACCCCAAATGTCAAATACTTCACATACTTGGATGACATTTTGTGGCATTTCATCACGTTGACTTATTTTTCCGGCCCTTTGACATGCATCACAGGATTTGCAAAGAAGGTGTGCGTCTTTGTAAATTGTAGGCCAATAGAATCCAGCTTCATAAACTTTTCTTGCTGTTAGTTGAGGCCCATAATGCCCTCCTGTTGGTCCTGTGTGACAATGGTTTAAAATTTTACTAGCTTCATCTCCAAATACACATCGGCGTATTATTCCATCGGAACAACTTTTAAACAGGTGTGAATCTTCCCAGAAATAGTGTTTTATATCACTGAAGAATTTCTTTCGTCTTTGGTACGATAATCCTTTTTCAAGGAATCCACAAACTAAGTAGTTTGCATAGTCTGCAAACCATGGGATTTCTTTATAATCTATCTTCAATAGATATTCATCAGGAAAGTTGTCTTGTGTGGCCGATTCATTTAGAACTTCTAATTCGGGATTTTCAAGACGAGAAAGATGATCAGCGGCGAGATTTTCTGCTCCTCTTTTATCTCGGATTTCAATATCAAACTCTTGTAAGAGTAAGATCCAACGGATTAATCTTGGTTTAGCATCTTGTTTTGAAAATAGGTATCTAAGAGCAGAATGGTCGGTATAGACCACCGTTTTTGCTAGAACGAGATATGATCGAAATTTGTCAAAAGCAAAGAAAATAGCAAGGAGTTCTTTTTCAGTAGTTGTATAGTTCGTTTGTGCTCCTTGTAATGTCTTACTAGCATAATATATAGGTTGAAATCGTTTTTCAATCCTTTGTCCTAAAACGGCTCCCATTGCAAAATCACTTGCATCGCACATTAGTTCAAATGGTAGATTCCAATTTGGTGTTATCATGATCGGTGCATTAGTGAGTTTTTCTTTAAGAATATTAAAAGATTTGATACATTCATCTGAAAAGATGAATGGCGCATCCTTTTCTAGGAGTTTATTCATAGGAGTGGCAATTTTAGAAAAATCTTTTATGAAACGTCGGTAAAAACCGGCATGCCCTAGGAAACTCCTAACTCCTCTAACATTGGTGGGATGTGAAAGTTTAGCAATTACATCTACTTTAGCTCTATCCACTTCAATTCCTTCTTTTGAAATTTTATGTCCAAGAACGATGCCTTCTTTAACCATGAAATGGCATTTCTCCCAATTAAGTACTAGATTTGATTTTTCGCATCTAATTAGCATTCTTTCCAGATTAACTAGACATGATTTAAATGTATCACCGAAGACTGAAAAGTCATCCATGAATACTTCCATGCATTCTTCTATCATGTCGTGAAAAATCGCCATCATGCACCTTTGAAAGGTTACAGGGGCGTTACAAAGTCCAAATGGCATGCGTTTGTAAGCAAAAGTACCATAAGGGCACGTGAATGTGGTTTTCTCTTGGTCCTCGGGTGCTATTGGAATTTGAAAATATCCGGAAAATCCATCTAGAAAATAATAGTAACTATTTCCGGCTAATCTTTCCAACATTTGATCTATGAAAGGTAAGGGAAAGTGATCTTTTCTGGTGGCGTCATTTAATTTTCTATAATCAATACATACACGCCATCCTGTTACAGTCCTAGTAGGAATAAGCTCATTTTTCTCATTTGTAATGACAGTCATGCCACCCTTCTTAGGTACGCATTGAACTGGGCTTACCCATGGACTATCAGAGATTGGATAAATTAAACCTGCATCTAGCAGTTTAATAATCTCTTTCTTAACTACATCTTGCATATTAGGATTTAGTCTTCGTTGGCATTGCACATACGTTTTATGACCTTCTTCCATAAGGATTTTATGTGTGCAATACGAAGGACTTATTCCTTTAATATCATGAATCTTCCATGCAATGGCTGGTTTATGAGCTTTCAACACAGAAATGAGTTGTGATTTCTCATTTTCAGTAAGAGAAGACAATATTATTACAGGTAATTCAGATTCACCATGTAAATAAGCGTATTCCAAATGGTTTGGAAGTGGCTTTAACTCTAATTTCGGAGGTTCTTCTATCGATGATTTATATCGATATCTGTCTTCTTCTTTTAGCATTTGAATTTCTTCTGTTGTTGGTTCATATCCATTAGCTATAAGTGTAGCTAACATTTCAGCTTCATCAATTGGTTCATTACCTTCTCCTAAAGAACATTCTCCTGTTCCTTGTAATTCTGGAAATTCTTCTAATAATTCTGCATGTGCATCTATAGTTTGAATATAATAACATGTATCATCTGCAGATTGTGGTTGTTGCATTGCTCTATCAACTGAAAAGGTAACACTCTCATCCTCTATACTTAGGGTCAATTTCTTACCGAACACGTCTATCATTGCTTTAGCCGTGTTTAAGAATGGTCTTCCTAATATGAGAGGAACTTGAGAATCTTCTTCCATGTCCAAAACAACAAAATCTACTGAAAATACTAAATTACCAACTTTAACTAGCATGTTCTCCATTATCCCTCTAGGATATTTTATTGATCTATCGGCTAGTTGTATGCTTATTCTGGTTGGTTTTAATTCTCCAAGGTCTAGTTTAGTGTATAGTGAATACGGCATTATATTTATACTAGCACCTAAGTCTGCCAATGCTTCTATTGAACTAAGACTACCCAGAAAACATGGAATTGTGAAACTTCCTGGATCAGATAGTTTTTCTGGTATCTTATTCAACAGCACTGCTGAACAATTAGCATTCATAGTAACAGCCGAGAGTTCTTCCATTTTCTTTCTATTTGAGATTAGATCTTTCAAGAATTTAGCATATCTTGGCATTCCTGAAATCACATCAATGAAAGGAAGATTTACATTTATCTGTTTAAACATATCCAAGAATTTGGATTGCTCGGCTTCAAGTTTTTCTTTCTTCATTTTACTCGGGTAAGGAAGTGGTGGTTGATATGGTTTAACATAAGGTTTATCCTTAACTGTGTTATCTTCATTAACTTTTTCAACTACCGGTTCTTTTTCCTTATCTTGATCAGGTTGTGGTTCTTGTGGAGTAGGAATGGCTTCATCAGAAGTTACAGGTATTTCAGGTGGTTTAAGTGTTGTACCACTTCTTGTGGTAATGGCTTTAGCTGTTTCATTCCGGGGGTTAGCATTTGTATCACTAGGTAGACTTCCCGGTTTTCTTTCACCTATTAACCTTGCTAGGTTACTTACTTCTTGTTCCAGATTTTGAATAGAAGCTTGTTGATTTCTAAATGCTTGAGCATTTTGTTCATTTGTTTGTTTTTGAGATGTGAAAAACTGTGTTTGAGTTTCAACTAGCTTCGTCATCATATCTTCTAAATTCGGCTTTTTATCATCGGTTTGTTGTGGTGGTTTGTTTTGAAAATTAGGTCTTTGCTGATTATAAGTATTATTGGATACTTGTTCATTGCTAGGACCTTGTTGGTTGTTGTATGGAATATTTCGGTTATAATTCTGGTTTTGATTGTAAATCGGTCTTGGCGGTTGATAATTATTCTGATAATTATTTCCAGGCCTTTGGTTTATGTATGAAATATTCTCTCTTTGTTCCATTGTTAATTCAATACTGAGACAATCTTTTGTCAAATGTGGTCTTCCACACTGCTCACAACTAATTCGTATTGAGTGAATATCTTTAGTCATCTTTTCCATTCATCTCTCCACAGCATCTATCTTTGCGGAAATGGAATCTAAGTCATGGCTAGAATCGGCTCTAGCTGCTTTAGATGATCTAACGATATCTTTTTCTTGGTGCCACTCATGTGAGTGGGAAGCAGTATTATCAATAATTTTGTAAGCATCAGTTTTGGTTTTCTTCATAATAGAACCACCAGCTGCTATATCTATGTCTTTTCTTGTAGTGATGTCGCATCCTTGGTAGAATATTTGTACTATTTGACAGGTGT
This sequence comes from Rutidosis leptorrhynchoides, assembly GCF_046630445.1. NCBI lineage: Eukaryota > Viridiplantae > Streptophyta > Magnoliopsida > Asterales > Asteraceae > Rutidosis > Rutidosis leptorrhynchoides. The sequence goes on from NC_092334.1 coordinate 65,421,948, forward strand.
CTAAACCATGTTGCGGACATCCTCTTAACAACTTTCCATATCTTGTCCACGCCTCATATAGAGTTTCATTTGGTTTCTGTGTAAACGTAACAATTTCTGCTTGAAGTCTTACGGCTTTAGATGCAGGAAAGAATTGTTTAAGAAATTTGTCAACTAAAACGTCCCATGTATCGATCGCCCCTTCAGGTAACGATTCCAACCAATCTTTGGCTTCTCCCTTTAAAGTCCAGGGAAATAACATGAGATATATCTGTTCATCCTCCACTTCTCGTATTTTAAATAGTGTGCAGATCCTATTAAAGGTACGTAGATGTTCATTTGGATCTTCCTTCGGCGCACCACTAAATTGGCATTGATTAGTCACCATGTGTAGAATTTTTCCTTTGATTTCATAATCTGGCGCATGAATGTCTGGATGAGTAATTGCGTGACCTTGGCCAGTGCGTTTAGCTCTCATTCGGTCTTCCATACTTAAAGGTTCCAGATTCTCCATAATTGAATTTGTTGAATCGGTATCACAAGATGATTCTGATTTAATGGTTCGTTCCTCAACAATCTCTGTTTGAATGATTGGTGGCTCCGGAGGAAAGTTTAGTGGTTCAGGATCTATGAACCGTTCCTGAATATTCTCCGGATTCTCAATTGTGAGGTCGGGTTCAAAAAATGGATTATCGGAAATTTGAACTGAAGTACTTGGTCTACTGGATGACGATTCTAAAGAAAAATCAACGGCGGTTATATTTGCTAAATGTCTTGATCTAGTTACAGGTGGTGAACGTACAAAAGGTGGTGAACGTCTTGCTCGGTGCATTCACTGAATATCCTATTAGTTTTAAAAAGGAAAGAAAAATTATAATAAGTTATCCAATCAATAGACTTTTCTGATTTTGCCCACGTTTCGAATAGCCAAAAGATGCAGCAGAGGGGCAGGATTCGTTTGGTCTCAATATAATTGAGGACTGTTTGGCTCCAATAACCCGGTCCACGTACAAATCCAACTATTACTACGAACCAGAAAATTTTGATGTCTATCAATTTAACCACTTAAAATAAATTTTCGTAATTTTAAGAAATTTAGATAAGAAGTAGAATAAAAATCTATGTCCTAAAAACTAGAATAGCGAGAAATAAGAGAGAAAAAGAGTTCGTCGAAAAAGGTCGAAAAACGAAAAATGGTTGAAAAATAAAAGGTGACGGAAAAATAAAAGAAACTTATCAAAACTTAAAAATACTTAACTAACCTAACCTTATTACTACAACTAACTTAAAATTATAATCGCAAATTGAAATTACTAATTGGAATGATAATTGATACATAGTAAAAGGTGTCTAAAAATATTAAAGCTTACAGGAAAAACTAAATCCCAAATGGAAATAACTTAAAAAGAAACTAAAACTTAAAAAGGCGTCGCAAAATTCTAAAGTACCTAAATCTTAATCTAAAGAAAAAGCACTTAAGGAATTCTACGGCAAAGCCTAAAAATCTAGGAGTAAAAATAACTATAGCAAAAACTAAGTTTAAAATTAAATATGAGCGAAAAAATACAAATATTACGCTACAACGATTAAAAAGGGACAAACTATAAAAATATACAAAAAGTTGTAAAAAGTACAATTTTTATAAAAATATTATTTTTATATTATTTTTTTTTTATAAAACTACTAATTTTACAATTTAATAAAACTAATTTAAACAAAATAAAACAAATTAAATAAAAAGAAATTTTAAAATAAAACTTAATTATAATAATAATACATAATTAGGGTTTATATTAATAATAATTAATAATAATCCGTAATAAATGCTGAATTAGGGCTTCTGTCGGCGTGTCAGAAAGTCTCCGCGACTTGCGGTAATTAAAACTTCAAACCCCGCGACTCGCGGGGTTCCAAAATTCAGATGACAGCTTATTTCTTCAACGCGTTTTTCTTTATTTATTTATTTATTTTATTTTCTGTTTTTAATTTTTTCTGTTTATATATAAAAAAAAAAATAATATGTGTATAAATAAAACTTATATTTAAAACTTAAATAAAAATAGAATTACTTTATAATTTTAATAAATAAAATGATTAAAACTAGATTTATATATATATCTTTTTTTTTATGTTTTTTTTTTTTATATTATATTAGCGTTGCGCTTCCGGCGTTTAAGAGTGTTCCCCGGCAGCGGCGCCAAAAATACTTGATGTCAAAGCAGAGGGGTATAAAATACTATTATATTTTTGCAGGAAATACTATTAAATACGATACAATTTTACACAAGATATTTATTTATTTATAGAATGGATATACTTAAATCTTGCTACAACACTTATAGGCAGTGTACCTAATCGTAAAGTAGTGTAGTTTTTAGTAAGTCCGGTTCGTTCCACAGGGAAATCTTTAAACAAAGCTCAACCCTATATTAGTTTACTTTTATAAAAATACAAACATATATATAAGTAATATTATTATTATAAAGGGGGATTTTTACCGTTTAATGACCGGTTTGTCGATTTTAAGACTTTAGTCGCAGTTAAAACCTAATGTAAAATATAAAATAAATAAAAGACTTAATTTAAAGCGTAAAGTAAATAACGATAATGAAATTGCGAATAATAAAAGTGCGATAAAATAAACTTACGATAATTAAAAAGTACGATAATTAAAAGTGCGATTAAATAACAATAAATAAAAATGCGATAATTAGAAGTGCAATTAAATATGAAATAAAGGAAATTAAATATGAAATAAAAGAATTATGCTTATTTAAACTTCCGTAATCATGATATTTGACGTGTTAATTTTAGTTTTATGCCCATGGGTTAATTGTCCTTTGTCCTGGATTATTTAATCTGTCCGTCTGGTTTTTGTCCATAACAGTCCATCAGTCATAAATATAAAGTGCGAGTGTCCTCGTCAAATTATTATTATACCCGAAGTTAAATATTCCAACTAATTGGGGATTCGAATTGTAACAAGGTTTTAATACTTTGTTTAATGAATACACCAGGTTATCGACTGTGTGTAAACCAAGGTTTTACTACTTTGTTAACAATTACACCAATTACCCTTGAATGTAATTTCACCCCTGTTTTAATTATTCTAGTGGCTATTATTCCATTCCCGTGTCCGGTTAAATGAACGATTATTCGTACATATAAATACCCCGCCCATCGTGTCCGATCGAGTGTATATGGTAATTTATAGGGACGCCCAATTGTAAATCTTTATATTAACATTAACAAACTTTCATTTAGTTAAACAAATATAAAGCCCATTAATAGCCCATAGTCTAATTTCCACAAGTGTCGTTCTTTTGTCCAAACCCCAATTATGGTACAAAGCCCAATTACCCAATTTTAGTAATTAGCCCAACATCATGATTACTTCGTTTTAAATAAGCATAATAATAACTTAGCTACGAGACATTAATGTAAAAAGGTTGAACATAACTTACAATGATTAAAAATAGCGTAGCGTTACACGGACAGAATTTCGACTTACACCCTTACAACATTCGCTAACATACCCTTATTATTAGAATTATAATTAAAATTAAAATTAAAATATAAATTATATATATATATATATATCGTTTACGTATGATAAGAGAAGAAAAAGATTATCAATTGTGATCAGAATTCGGTTGGCTTTATAGGGATTTTCGATTTTTTGGGGCTCCGCGACTCGCGGCAAAATCCTCTTCAAACTCCGCGAGTCGCGGAGAATGAATTTACAGCTCACACCCTTGGAGTCTTTCTCTGCCGACGGTTTTATAATATATATATAATATATATATATATATAATTAATATAATTAATTATATATTATATTATATTTATATACATAGTTAACTTGTAATTTTTAGTCCGTTGCGTCGAGCGTTAAGAGTTGACTCTGGTCCTGGTTCCGGATTTTCGAACGTCCTTGCGTACAATTTTATATTTTGTACTTTGCGTTTTGAATCTTGTACTCTTGTAATTTCGAGACGTTTCTTATCAATAATTGGAACCTTTTTGATTGTCTTTTGTACTTTTGAGCTTTTTGGTCGTTTGCGTCTTCAATTCGTCGAATCTGTCTTTTGTCTTCACCTTTTATTATTTAAACGAATATCACTTGTAAATAGAACAATTGCAACTAAAAGCTTGTATTTCTTGAGGAATAATGCTATGAAATATATGTTCGTTTTTAGCATTATCACCGAAGACTGAAAAGTCATCCATGAATACTTCCATGCATTCTTCTATCATGTCGTGAAAAATAGCCATCACGCACCTTTGAAAGGTTGCAGGGGCATTGCAAAGTCCAAATGGCATGCGTTTGTAAGCAAAAGTACCATAAGGGCACGTGAATGTGGTTTTCTCTTGGTCCTCGGGTGCTATTGGAATTTGAAAATATCCGGAAAATCCATCTAGAAAACAATAGTAACTATTTCCGGCTAATCTTTCCAACATTTGATCTATGAAAGGTAAGGGAAAGTGATCTTTTCTGGTGGCGTCATTTAATTTTCTATAATCAATACATACACGCCATCCTGTTACAGTCCTAGTAGGAATAAGCTCATTTTTCTCATTTGTAATGACAGTCATGCCACCCTTCTTAGGTACGCATTGAACTGGGCTTACCCATGGACTATCAGAGATTGGATAAATTAAACCTGCATCTAGCAGTTTAATAATCTCTTTCTTAACTACATCTTGCATATTAGGATTTAGTCTTCGTTGGCGTTGCACATACGTTTTATGACCTTCTTCCATAAGGATTTTATGTGTGCAATACGAAGGACTTATTCCTTTAATATCATGAATCTTCCATGCAATGGCTGGTTTATGAGCTTTCAACACAGAAATGAGTTGTGATTTCTCATTTTCAGTAAGAGAAGACGATATTATTACAGGTAATTCAGATTCACCATGTAAATAAGCGTATTCCAAATGGTTTGGAAGTGGCTTTAACTCTAATTTCGGAGGTTCTTCTATCGATGATTTATATCGATATCTGTCTTCTTCTTTTAGCATTTGAATTTCTTCTGTTGTTGGTTCATATCCATTAGCTATAAGTGTAGCTAACATTTCAGCTTCATCAATTGGTTCATTACCTTCTCCTAAAGAACATTCTCCTGTTCCTTGTAATTCTGGAAATTCTTCTAATAATTCTGCATGTGCATCTATAGTTTGAATATAATAACATGTATCATCTGCAGATTGTGGTTGTTGCATTGCTCTATCAACTGAAAAGGTAACACTCTCATCCTCTATACTTAGGGTCAATTTCTTACCGAACACGTCTATCATTGCTTTAGCCGTGTTTAAGAATGGTCTTCCTAATATGAGAGGAACTTGAGAATCTTCTTCCATGTCCAAAACAACAAAATCTACTGGAAATACTAAATTACCAACTTTAACTAGCATGTTCTCCATTATCCCTCTAGGATATTTTATTGATCTATCGGCTAGTTGTATGCTTATTCTGGTTGGTTTTAATTCTCCAAGGTCTAGTTTAGTGTATAGTGAATACGGCATTAGATTTATACTAGCACCTAAGTCTGCCAATGCTTCTATTGAACTAAGACTACCCAGAAAACATGGAATTGTGAAACTTCCTGGATCAGATAGTTTTTCTGGTATCTTATTCAACAGCACTGCTGAACAATTAGCATTCATAGTAACAGCCGAGAGTTCTTCCATTTTCTTTCTATTTGAGATTAGATCTTTCAAGAATTTAGCATATCTTGGCATTCCTGAAATCACATCAATGAAAGGAAGATTTACATTTATCTGTTTAAACATATCCAAGAATTTGGATTGCTCGGCTTCAAGTTTTTCTTTCTTCATTTTACTCGGGTAAGGAAGTGGTGGTTGATATGGTTTAACATAAGGTTTATCCTTAACTGTGTTATCTTCATTAACTTTTTCAACTACCGGTTCTTTTTCCTTATCTTGATCAGGTTGTGGTTCTTGTGGAGTAGGAATGGCTTCATCAGAAGTTACAGGTATTTCAGGTGGTTTAAGTGTTGTACCACTTCTTGTGGTAATGGCTTTAGCTGTTTCATTCCGGGGGTTAGCATTTGTATCACTAGGTAGACTTCCCGGTTTTCTTTCACCTATTAACCTTGCTAGGTTACTTACTTCTTGTTCCAGATTTTGAATAGAAGCTTGTTGATTTCTAAATGCTTGAGCATTTTGTTCATTTGTTTGTTTTTGAGATGTGAAAAACTGTGTTTGAGTTTCAACTAGCTTCGTCATCATATCTTCTAAATTCGGCTTTTTATCATCGGTTTGTTGTGGTGGTTTGTTTTGAAAATTAGGTCTTTGCTGATTATAAGTATTATTGGATACTTGTTGATTGCTAGGACCTTGTTGGTTGTTGTATGGAATATTTCGGTTATAATTCTGGTTTTGATTGTAAATCGGTCTTGGCGGTTGATAATTATTCTGATAATTATTTCCAGGCCTTTGGTTTATGTATGAAATATTCTCTCTTTGTTCCATTGTTAATTCAATACTGAGACAATCTTTTGTCAAATGTGGTCCTCCACACTGCTCACAACTAATTCGTATTGAGTGAATATCTTTAGTCATCTTTTCCATTCGTCTCTCCACAGCATCTATCTTTGCGGAAATGGAATCTAAGTCATGGCTAGAATCGGCTCTAGCTGCTTTAGATGATCTAACGATATCTTTTTCTTGGTGCCACTCATGTGAGTGGGAAGCAGTATTATCAATAATTTTGTAAGCATCAGTTTCGGTTTTCTTCATAATAGAACCACCAGCTGCTATATCTATGTCTTTTCTTGTAGTGATGTCGCATCCTTGGTAGAATATTTGTACTATTTGACAGGTGTCTAAACCATGTTGCGGACATCCTCTTAACAACTTTCCATATCTTGTCCACGCCTCATATAGAGTTTCATTTGGTTTCTGTGTAAACGTAACAATTTCTGCTTGAAGTCTTACGGCTTTAGATGCAGGAAAGAATTGTTTAAGAAATTTGTCACCTAAAACGTCCCATGTATCGATCGCCCCTTCAGGTAACGATTCCAACCAATCTTTGGCTTCTCCCTTTAAAGTCCAGGGAAATAACATGAGATATATCTGTTCATCCTCCACTTCTCGTATTTTAAATAGTGTGCAGATCCTATTAAAGGTACGTAGATGTTCATTTGGATCTTCCTTCGGCGCACCACTAAATTGGCATTGATTAGTCACCATGTGTAGAATTTTTCCTTTGATTTCATAATCTGGCGCATGAATGTCTGGATGAGTAATTGCGTGACCTTGGCCAGTGCGTTTAGCTCTCATTCGGTCTTCCATACTTAAAGGTTCCAGATTCTCCATAATTGAATTTGTTGAATCGGTATCACAAGATGATTCTGATTTAATGGTTCGTTCCTCAACAATCTCTGTTTGAATGATTGGTGGCTCCGGAGGAAAGTTTAGTGGTTCAGGATCTATGAACCGTTCCTGAATATTCTCCGGATTCTCAATTGTGAGGTCGGGTTCAAAAAATGGATTATCGGAAATTTGAACTGAAGTACTTGGTCTACTGGATGACGATTCTAAAGAAAAATCAACGGCGGTTATATTTGCTAAATGTCTTGATCTAGTTACAGGTGGTGAACGTACAAAAGGTGGTGAACATCTTGCTCGGTGCATTCACTGAATATCCTATTAGTTTTAAAAAGGAAAGAAAAATTATAATAAGTTATCCAATCAATAGACTTTTCTGATTTTGCCCACGTTTCGAATAGCCAAAAGATGCAGCAGAGGGGCAGGATTCGTTTGGTCTCAATATAATTGAGGACTGTTTGGCTCCAATAACCCGGTCCACGTACAAATCCAACTATTACTACAAACCAGAAAATTTTGATGTCTATCAATTTAACCACTTAAAATAAATTTTCGTAATTTTAAGAAATTTAGATAAGAAGTAGAATAAAAATCTATGTCCTAAAAACTAGAATAGCGAGAAATAAGAGAGAAAAAGAGTTCGTCGAAAAAGGTCGAAAAACGAAAAATGGTTGAAAAATAAAAGGTGACGGAAAAATAAAAGAAACTTATCAAAACTTAAAAATACTTAACTAACCTAACCTTATTACTACAACTAACTTAAAATTATAATCGCAAATTGAAATTACTAATTGAAATGATAATTGATACATAGTAAAAGGTGTCTAAAAATATTAAAGCTTACAGGAAAAACTAAATCCCAAATGGAAATAACTTAAAAAGAAACTAAAACTTAAAAAGGCGTCGCAAAATTCTAAAGTACCTAAATCTTAGTCTAAAGAAAAAGCACTTAAGGAATTCTACGGCAAAGCCTAAAAATCTAGGAGTAAAAATAACTATAGCAAAAACTAAGTTTAAAATTAAATATGAGCGAAAAAATACAAATATTACGCTACAACGATTAAAAAGGGACAAACTATAAAAATATACAAAAAGTTGTAAAAAGTACAATTTTTATAAAAATATTATTTTTATATTATTTTTTTTTTATAAAACTACTAATTTTACAATTTAATAAAACTAATTTAAACAAAATAAAACAAATTAAATAAAAAGAAATTTTAAAATAAAACTTAATTATAATAATAATACATAATTAGGGTTTATATTAATAATAATTAATAATAATCCGTAATAAATGCTGAATTAGGGCTTCTATCGGCGTGTCAGAAAGTCTCCGCGACTTGCGGTAATTAAAACTTCAAACCCCGCGACTCGCGGGGTTCCAAAATTCAGATGACAGCTTATTTCTTCAACGCGTTTTTCTTTATTTATTTATTTATTTTATTTTCTGTTTTTAATTTTTTCTGTTTATATAAAAAAAAAATAATATGTGTATAAATAAAACTTATATTTAAAACTTAAATAAAAATAGAATTACTTTATAATTTTAATAAATAAAATGATTAAAACTAGATTTATATATATATCTTTTTTTTTATGTTTTTTTTTTATATTATATTAGCGTTGCGCTTCCGGCGTTTAAGAGTGTTCCCCGGCAGCGGCGCCAAAAATACTTGATGTCAAAGCAGAGGGGTATAAAATACTATTATATTTTTGCAGGAAATACTATTAAATACGATACAATTTTACACAAGATATTTATTTATTTATAGAATGGATATACTTAAACCTTGCTACAACACTTATAGGCAGTGTACCTAATCGTAAAGTAGTGTAGTTTTTAGTAAGTCCGGTTCGTTCCACAGGGAAATCTTTAAACAAAGCTCAACGCTATATTAGTTTACTTTTATAAAAATACAAACATATATATAAGTAATATTATTATTATAAAGGGGGGTTTTTACCGTTTAATGACCGGTTTGTCGATTTTAAGACTTTAGTCGCAGTTAAAACCTAATGTAAAATATAAAATAAATAAAAGACTTAATTTAAAGCGTAAAGTAAATAACGATAATGAAATTGCGAATAATAAAAGTGCGATAAAATAAACTTACGATAATTAAAAAGTACGATAATTAAAAGTGCGATTAAATAACAATAAATAAAAATGCGATAATTAGAAGTGCAATTAAATATGAAATAAAGGAAATTAAATATGAAATAAAAGAATTATGCTTATTTAAACTTCCGTAATCATGATGTTTGACGTGTTGATTTTAGTTTTATGCCCATGGGTTAATTGTCCTTTGTCCTGGATTATTTAATCTGTCCGTCTGGTTTTTGTCCATAACAGTCCATCAGTCATAAATATAAAGTGCGAGTGTCCTCGTCAAATTATTATTATACCCGAAGTTAAATATTCCAACTAATTGGGGATTCGAATTGTAACAAGGTTTTAATACTTTGTTTAATGAATACACCAGGTTATCAACTGTGTGTAAACCAAGGTTTTACTACTTTGTTAACAATTACACCAATTACCCTTGAATGTAATTTCACCCCTGTTTTAATTATTCTAGTGGCTATTATTCCATTCCCGTGTCCGGTTAAATGAACGATTATTCGTACATATAAATACCCCGCCCATCGTGTCCGATCGAGTGTATATGGTAATTTATAGGGACGCCCAATTGTAAATCTTTATATTAACATTAACAAACTTTCATTTAGTTAAACAAATATAAAGCCCATTAATAGCCCATAGTCTAATTTCCACAAGTGTCGTTCTTTTGTCCAAACCCCAATTATGGTACAAAGCCCAATTACCCAATTTTAGTAATTAGCCCAACATCATGATTACTTCGTTTTAAATAAGCATAATAATAACTTAGCTACGAGACATTAATGTAAAAAGGTTGAACATAACTTACAATGATTAAAAATAGCGTAGCGTTACACGGACAGAATTTCGACTTACACCCTTACAACATTCGCTAACATACCCTTATTATTAGAATTATAATTAAAATTAAAATTAAAATATAAATTATATATATATATATATATATCGTTTACGTATGATAAGAGAAGAAAAAGATTATCAATTGTGATCAGAATTCGGTTGGCTTTATAGGGATTTTTGATTTTTTGGGGCTCCGCGACTCGCGGCAAAATCCTCTTCAAACTCCGCGAGTCGCGGAGAATGAATTTACAGCTCACACCCTTGGAGTCTTTCTCTGCCGACGGTTTTATAATATATATATAATATATATATAATTAATATAATTAATTATATATTATATTATATTTATATACATAGTTAACTTGTAATTTTTAGTCCGTTGCGTCGAGCGTTAAGAGTTGACTCTGGTCCCGGTTCCGGATTTTCGAACGTCCTTGCGTACAATTTTATATTTTGTACTTTGCGTTTTGAATCTTGTACTCTTGTAATTTCGAGACGTTTCTTATCAATAATTGGAACCTTTTTGATTGTCTTTTGTACTTTTGAGCTTTTTGGTCGTTTGCGTCTTCAATTCGTCGAATCTGTCTTTTGTCTTCACCTTTTATTATTTAAACGAATATCACTTGTAAATAGAACAATTGCAACTAAAAGCTTGTATTTCTTGAGGAATAATGCTATGAAATATATGTTCGTTTTTAGCATTATCATATATACCAATAGTAAATACATATAGAAGCTGTGTATAATACGGGTACATATACCCTAGATATACGTATAGAAATCTTGAGGAAACGGAATGAGAATTCAAATATAGCCATCTTTTGTGAATATACTTATAGTGTTTTATGTATTTAAGTCCTTAAAAAGTGATTAAATACATTATATATACGATACATGTATAAGCATTATAGGTTATAAGTATATATATCAAAGAATGTTACGTATAGTTATCGTTTTGAAAACTTAAGTTAGTAGTTTCAAAATATACTTATAACTCATTGTCATTAGTACACAATGAGATGTTAAACCATCCTTAGATCATGTTAAATATATATAAATACATATATATACACAAACGTATAATTATCGTATGTTATATAGTTCGTGATATCATCGGTCAAATTGGACGGTCAAACGTTGTGTAAAACTCTTTTCAAAAACACAAGTCTCAACAATTTAGATTGCTTATCATGTTGGTAAGATTTAATTTATGTAAATATTAATATCATAAGTATAAAACGATTGAAAAAAATCCGGGTCGTTACAAGCCGAGCTTCTCGAGCTTGACTCGTTAAAATTTCGATTCAAATCGTGTCTAAACGAGCTTGAGTTCGAGATTGAAATTATTTTAAATATGTTTAGTAAATGAACCCGAGTACGAGCTTCTTGCAAAAAAATATTACATATCCCTAACAACTAAACTTTTAGTATGGTTTGATATACTTATGAAACTTTTTTGAAATACCACTACCTATAAACAGAATAAAAGTATAAAACTCAAAATTCATGTACATTAATTAGTGTCATATCTAATCTTAGCCATCAAATTAGAACGATCTATGTAATCAAGACTATTAAAAGTTCCATGTCATGATTATGACATCATAATCTTAATAATTTTTTGATTTAAAGAGACTAATATACCCCTCAATATGTGAAGAAACACGGGTCAAAACTAAAAAAATAGGGGTTCTGGATTAGCTTCTGATTCATAAATTAAATTCCAACAGATGAACCCTAATTTCTTCTCAAATGAAAAAATCGTTTAATCCAACAGGAAATTCAACAACGCTCAACTCCATTTAGGCTATCGTGAAACTTGATTGGAATCAAAGCACTCGATTAAGGCATCAGAAATGGATGTAATCGGTTCCAGATTCAATCAGTGCTATATATCCAAAAGGTAATCACTTTTTTATTCACAAAATTCTTTTGATACTCTCAAAACTTTATTAGTTATTCTTGGTGTGACCTAATTCATGTTTTGATGTTCATGGGTCTTTTTTGAAACAGCTTCGAAACTGATTCAATACTATATTTCCAAAAGGTAATCAGTTTTCTAATCAAAAAAATACTATGATAGTCACCGAACCTTATTAGTTATGCTATAAAGTGATTTGAATTAAATCATTTTTTGATGTTCATAAGTTTTATTATGAATGTTAATAAGGTCATGATTTATAGTTTTATTACATTGTAGTCTGTTCCTCATGTCTATTTCTCATTCTTAAAATCATGTTAGTGTCATATGTAATTGAAAGAATAGCTAATGTGTAGTGGTCATCATTCGAATTAGAAACTTAAATTTAAGATGAATGAATCATGAGATATATCATATCATATGAAACTCTGAAATATACTGATCCTTAAAATTGAATCGTGTTTATGTATCAATATTCTCCTCTCCATATAAACCATCTTTAGATGTTACTAGTTTTGGAGGTCCGTGTTTTGCTACGGAGACCAAATTCACATACACATATAATTTCAATACTTTCTTAATCAATAATAAATAAACGGGTTATAAAATAAGGTAAATTATAAGTTCACTTCCAAAAATAGATAAAAATAATCATTACCTTTTGTATATAAGATAAAAATATAGATAAAAAGTAAGTGGTTAAATGGTAAAGTAAATAAAAAGTATAATATAATGAATGTAATGTTTTAAACTGTGTATTTTTACCTAAAGACTATTAATATTGGACCGAAGAGTAACATATAACAATATTTTATAATACTTAAAAAAGTAAACAATTTTTCTATTTTGTATGTAATATTTGTATATGTTCGGTTTCATATTGGCCGGAGGTCCCCTTGAAAGCAATCTCACTACCCGTCAAAGAGAGAGATGACTTTCTCTGCTCTTGTGAGTGTTTCACTTGGGGTGGAGAAACGACTTTTCTTTATTCAAAGATAGATGAAGGATTATCTACGTCTCACCTCTCCTATAACCCATACATGTGGGATTGAGTTTTGTTGTTGTGTTGTTGTGTTGTTGTGTACACCAAATTATATATTTTAAAGAAAAATCAAAGAAATCATTTGATCAATTACTCAACCAACGTTTTAATCTCCAAAACCCACCAATGGGCCTCTGGGCTGACCCATCTACTAAAAACCCTAATCAGACTATATATTATATAAACAAAATCACTTTTCCATTAATTAACTCATTTCTCCAGTTTTCTTTCTCCCTTCTCTCATCCCATATCCCCCATTCTCCTTCTCATTCTTTTCTTGTTATTCTTTTACTTATCATCTACTAAATATCTAATATCTAATTAGGTAATTAAAATTAGTTCGTTATGAATACTTGAAATATTGAAGATTTTCGGATCTATTGTATAATACTTTTAGCCACACGACTTCATTTTAGTTAATCTAGTTTGTCTAAAAATTATGCTATGGTGTAATAGATCTGAAGCTCGTACATGTATTATCATATCTTTTTTTTTCTTTTAGTTTTCTGACTCAAATTTATGTTTGTATATCGATATACATAATATGTATATTATTAGTTGTAAAATACAGAGCAACTATGTTTATCTTTGGATTTATATTTTATACTCCATTGTGGTAAGGAAAAAAAAGTTGCTACAGTAGAAGTGCTACAGTGATTGAAACAGTATAACAGTGATTTTTGACGAGGTGTCGAGATATTATTGAGTACCATTTACCACAAATAGTATATAGTATAATTAAAGTGAGCCAGCTGTTTCCCATCACATATCACTTATGCTTATCTATGTTGAAAAATACGGAGTACTCTTCCAAAAACCCATTTTCAATTTTCATTCTCTTTCATAAGAAATTCATATTATCTTTCAAGTAAACTAAATGCCTAAATTGTTAATCATCACTTCATTCGGTTTATCGATTTTTATTGATCGGCCATCATCGTACATCGTAAGTTGTTAATCAATTTATTCAGATCTAATTGTGATGTAATTTATCTGTTCGATTCGTATATGAACGATTTCAGTATTTTGTTTTATTTTGCTTATTTGTTATAATACAAGATAAGTGTTAACAGGTTGAAGATCGATGAGCTGTATAACAATTCTAAACAGGTTCGATTCGTGTATAAATTTAGCTTATTTGTTTTATTTTACTTCTTTGTATACAGGTTCGAGTCGTGTATTTTGATTTGAGTATACGGTGTTGTTTGTTAGCGAAGGATGAAGATGAAGAAGCGAAAGGATGAAGATTAGTGTGGCTGCTGATCAGTTGGCGAAAGATGAAGAGGATCGAAGATGAAGATGAAGAGGATCGAAGATGAAGATTAGATGTGATATCTTTTTTTTTAAAAAGTTACACTTTGCAAACCGATTTTTCTAAAAGAATCTAACGGGTCTTCAATCTCCTTTTCTGTAGTAGTGAAGCTCCCAGAATGGTACCAAAAAAAAAAAAAAGCTACAGTAAAAATGCTACAGTATTTGCTACAGTGTAACAATAACTGCTACAGTTTAACAGTGTTTTTTGAGGACGTGGCGAGATATGATTGGTAGTCGGTGTCCATATTTAGTATATAGTAGAATAGAATTAAAAAATACTATGAATACATTCAAACTAGTGCGGTGGGCCGCGCGTTGCTGCGGCATTTTGCGACTGATGTTAATTATTATAAGCAGTATGTTGCTAAATCTTGTTGTACATATTTGAAAGACTTGATGTTTGCTACTAAATTTGGAAGAAAGAAACTGATTTAAAAAAAAGGAAACTTTACTTACACTATTAATGAAATTGTGAAAGATGAAAAGTGAAAATATGTACACAGTTTTCGGTTTCAAACTCATCGAAACTTAAAAAAAAACATTTTTCTCTAACCACATTATAAACTATTAACATAATCTGACATTGGGTGCACTTTCACAATTATAACATCAAAGGCCAAAATTATGAATATAGTCACCTGGTCAAGTGAATTGGTACAACTTCAGCCCTCCCTCTCAATTCTCCTTTCCTCAATCTAATCTGCAATTCACATTCACATAATGTAAACTAATACAATAGAGGTGCAGGCATATCGCGGGTGTGATGCCCCGTACAAAACCATCGTGTACGAATCATCAATAACAGGATCATTACAAGGTTAAGTACTATATGCTGTAATTAAAGAAATTGCATTCGCGGTAAAAAGGTGATGTCATAACCGACATCAAATGTTTTACATTTCAAAAGCAAGCTTCACTAAGTAGAAGCAAATAATAAGTGTACGTGACCACAATGGTCGTTACAAGTCATAGTTCAAAAGTACGAATGTTTGAATGCAAAGTAAAGTAGTTCATGCGTGGACAACTCTAAGCAGCGGGTTCTACAGCACGACTAGTACACAGCGGAAGCAACCTCAAGCACCTGAGAAATACATGCTTAAAAACGTCAATACAACGGTTGGTGAGCTATAGTTTAAGTATAACAGTATGTAAGGTAGGCCACGAGATTTCAGTGCTACAAAGAGCGTTTCAAAACAGTGTGATAAAGTATATGTTAACCGTGGGCACTTGGTAACTAACTTAACGTTTAAAATACCCCCTGAAAGTACACTTGGCGAGTGCGTATGTTTACGAAGTATTAAACACTCGTTGACTGCTAGCGCGACTAGCCCGAGTGGGGATGTCAAACCCTATGGATCCATATCTAAGATTCGCGTTCACCGGTTCATAAATCAATGATTAAACGTTACCGAGCTAAAGGGAATGTTTCTGCCGTTATATAACCCACACATATATAAGTTTAAGTACTCGTGCTTAGTATGTAAAACATAAAATCCGCATGTATTCTCAGTTCCCAAAATAAGTTAAAGTAAAAAGGGAATGCTATAACTCACAATGATATGTAGCGGTAAAGTAGTAGTCGGGAAAGGTGTGCAAGTAAATGGTCCGAAGTCCTCAACCTAAGTCAAATAGTACTAAGTCAGTAAATCGTCTTAATAGGTTTAAAAGTATGTAATTAAGGTCTTAAGGGTCATCATCAATCATCATTAAACAAAAGGCGTAAAGTAGGTTTCGCTTATGAAAGTAGTTTTCAACAAAGTCTGACTTCAGTCAGTCACCACGGCCTCTACCCTTACTGAATTAAGGTGAGACCAGTGGCCATGGCTCCGTCTATGAGTCCCTTAAGTGTGGTAAAATTTACAGAAGCAAACTGGTCTTGGTTTGACCGTGGCGACGGTCTAAGTGCGAGTAGGTCAGAAATTTCTGCACAACGTTAAAGGACATAGTAACGATCGGAGGGCCATAAATCCTAAACCGTAACTCGGATTAAGACGAGTCCTATATGAAAAGTTATCTACACGAACTGAGATATCTGAAAATCAAGGTTACAGTAGCCCAGGTGTACTGGTATGTTACAGAAACCAGAAAAACAGAAACTGTACACAGAAAACAGAAAAGTAAATGGACATAGTGACGCTCGGAGGGCCGTAGACTCTAAACCGTAACTCCGATTAAGACGAGTCTTATATGAAAAGTTATCTGCTCAAAAAGTTCTATCTAAAAATCAAGGTTAGAACAGCCCAGGTCTACTGGTCTGTTCCAGAAGCATCAGGTCAGTAGGTTTTGGACAGAAGCAGTGAGTTTAAAAGGGTTCCGGTGG
The DNA here is from genome assembly GCF_046630445.1 of Rutidosis leptorrhynchoides. NCBI lineage: Eukaryota > Viridiplantae > Streptophyta > Magnoliopsida > Asterales > Asteraceae > Rutidosis > Rutidosis leptorrhynchoides. The sequence goes on from NC_092334.1 coordinate 65,438,845, forward strand.
TCTTGGTGCTTGATGTTCATCATGGTTCTCATAATGCATATAGCTTCAAGTGTATAACTCATTGATGTATCTACATCATCTTAACCAAGTCTTGACCATCATAACCCATGTGCAAGTCTAAGACATGAAGCACAACTCACTTAAGAGTTGTATAAAGTTTGATGAACCAAAGTTGCATCAAAGTCTTAGATCTAACACATACATGGACTTTAAAGCTAATAACAAGTTACAAACTTGAAAGTAAACTAACTAATCAAGATCATAGGTAGTAGAACATAGTTCTTAGTTTGATCTTGAAGATCCAAGACTCAAAAGTCTAGATCCAAAGTTACATTTAAAGAAAACTTGTTTGTGTGTTCTTGAACTTTCAAAGTTAACTTAATTTGTTCAAGAGATATGAGATCAAGACTAACTTGTAGTACTTGACCATATAAACTAACTACATGAAATTAAAGTGTATAAATTAAAGAAACAAGTTAATTAAACAAGTAATTAGTTCAAGAGTTGCTCATACTTTAAAGATTCAACCAAAGTTGATCTTTAAGTAAAGTAAACTTTAAGTTTACTTCCATGACTTACAAGCATGATTTCAACAACAATGAACTTATAATCTTTGAAACATTATATGTAGAACCTAAACTAGAGAGTTTAGTTCTTGATTGTTCTTGTTAAAACAAGATAAAGGATGAATCAAACTAGAAATTTAGATTCTTGAAACATGTAAGTAAATAACAACAAGTAATTAACTAATCAAGGACTAGTAACAATAAACAAAAGATGATGATGATTATGTTGATGTAGAAATCAATTTTTACCAACAAAAGAAAAGAAGAAAAGAAGTTGTTTCAAACACTTACAAGTATGAGAGAAAAAGAGAAGAAAGTTTGAGGGAATTTGCAAGTAAAGTGTGTGTGTTTTTGAGAAAGCATACAAGTGAGAGTAATGAAGGAAAAATGAAATCAAAACACCACTAAATGTGACCAAGGGATTCGGCATTCTGCAGCAAAAACAAGGGGAAAGGCTAATGTTTAATGGCTCTTCATGTGTAAAAGCTTAAAAGTTGGATAATGAGGATGCATGCATGGGAAGTGTATGTTAACTAGATTCCTTCATGTATTAACTAACTACTTACACTCCTAAGTGATACTTACACATGAAAGAGTGGGCTAGTCAAGTCCATTTAAAAGGTAGGGTGGGCTTACAAGTCTTAATTCATGAGTCCATTAACTAATCAAAGCCCAAGTTCAATTAATTAACAATTAAACCCAATTAAAGCCCAAGTAACTAAATAATAGCCTTAGTTAATTAAAATGATTAATAAATTTAATCATGAATGTAAATAATATCTAAAAATATTATTCGTGAAAATTCCGGGTGTCACAAAGACGTTTCGGGCCCTTAAAAGTCAAGTACGGGCAATCATGGCAACATGTAAATGTAATAACGTACATTCGTTTAATCACACGTATTAACAATAATAATTATTAATAAATAAATGTTGGAAATTCCAGGGTCGTTACATTACCCCACCTGTTAAAGAAAATTTCGTCCCGAAATTTAAGCTGAGGTAGATGGAGTAGTCGGGAAAAGGTGAGGATACTTTCGCATCATTTGATCCTCTCGTTCCCAAGTAAACTCAGGTCCTCGTTTGGCATTCCATCGTACTCGAACGATTGGAATTTTGTTGCGTTTCAAAGTTTTGATCTCACGATCCATAATTTCAACAGGTTCCTCCACAAAGTGGAGTTTGTCGTCAATAGTAAGTTCTTCCAATGGTATGATAAGTTCGGGTGCAGCAAGACACTTCTTCAAGTTCGATACATGAAAGGTAGGATGAACTGAGCTTAATTGTGCTGGTAGATCCAAACGGTATGCAACGGGTCCAACACGTTCCAAGATTTCAAAAAGGACCATGTATCGTGGGTTTAACTTTCTACGTTTTCCAAAACGGATCACACCCTTCCAAGGTGCAACCTTTAACATTACACGATCACCAACGTTGAATTCAAAGTCTTTACGTTTAAGATCAGCATAACTCTTCTGATGATCGCGGGCAGTCTTAAGTCTAGCTTGAATCTGAGCAATCTTCTCCGTTGTTTCATGGACTACCTCGGGTCCGGTGATTTGCTTTTCGCCTACTTCGGCCCAACAAATAGGGGATCGGCACTTGCGGCCATACAATGCTTCAAAAGGTGCAGCATTAATGCTAGAGTGATAACTGTTGTTGTACGAGAATTCGGCGAGTGGCAAATGTCTTTCCCAGGCCTTTCCAAAATCAATGACACATGCACGCAGCATGTACTCCAAGGTCTGAATCGTTCGTTCACTTTGCCCGTCAGTCTGAGGATGATAAGCATTACTCATGTCGAGACGAGTTCCCATGGCTTCTTGCAAAGAACGCCAAAATCTGGAAGCAAAACGGGGATTGCGATCGGAGATGATCGATAAAGGTACACCGTGCCGTGTTATAACCTCCTTAATGTATAACTGAGCAAGTCTTTCCATTGTATCTGTTTCCTTCATCGCTAGAAAGTGTGCAGATTTGGTAAGGCGGTCAACAATAACCCAAATAGTATCGCATCCGCCCACCGTCTTCGGCAGCTTAGTAATGAAATCCATTGTGATCCTTTCCCACTTCCATTGTGGGATTTCCGGCTGTTGAAGTAACCCAGAAGGTCTCTGATGTTCGGCCTTAACTTTCGAACAAGTCAAACACTTCCCAACATAAGTTGCAACGTCCTTCTTAAGATTCGGCCACCAATACTGTTCTTTAAGGTCGTGGTACATTTTACCCGCTCCAGGATGAATCGAATATCTCGATTTGTGTGCTTCATCAAGTATAAGGTTCCGTAGATCTCCATAAAGAGGTACCCAAATTCTTCCGGCATAACATCGGAGTCCAGACTCCCTAACCTCGAATCGAGAGACAAGTATGTTCAAATGTTCGTGAGATATGTTCTCCTCTTTGAGAGCCTCATCTTGGGCTACTCTGATCTGGCTGTTGAGGTTCGAATGGATGGTGATGTTCAGAGCCCTAACAAGAAGAGGTGCCGTCCTCTCCTTTCGGCTTAAAGCGTCAGCTACAACATTGGCCTTGCCAGGGTGATAACGGAGTTCACAATCGTAGTCGTTGAGTGTCTCGATCCATCGACGCTGTCTCATATTCAGTTGCTTCTGATCGAAGATGTGCTGGAGACTCTTGTGATCGGTGAAGATAGTGCTCTTAGTTCCATACAAATAATGTCTCCACAATTTGAGTGCAAAGACAACGGCTCTAAGTTCAAGATCATGTGTAGTGTAGTTCCGCTCATGAATCTTCAATTGGCGGGAGGCATAGGCAATAACCTTTGATCGTTGCATCAGTACACAACCAAAACCACTCTTCGATGCATCACAATAAACAACAAAGTCGTCACTGCCTTCAGGAAGTGATAGGATAGGTGCAGAGGTTAACTTCTTCTTCAAAGTTTGAAATGCTGATTCGTGTGTGGGTTCCCAAATGAACTTCTTGCCTTTGTGAGTCAGCGCGGTCAAAGGACTCGCAATCAGAGAAAATCCTTCGATGAATCTTAGGTAATAACCGGCGAGACCTAGGAATTGGCGAATATGCGTTGGAGTAGTGGGGGTCTCCCACTTGCTGATGGCTTCAGTCTTGGCGGGATCAACTTTGATACCCTGGTCGCTTACAACATGACCCAAAAATTGTACTTCCTTCAACCAAAATTCACACTTGGAGAATTTGGCGTAAAGTTGCTCTTGTCTTAAGAGTTCAAGCACTAATCGGAGGTGTTGCTCATGTTCTTCTTCGCTCTTAGAGTAGATGAGGATATCATCTATGAAGACGATAACAAACTTGTCCAAGTAAGGCTTGCAGACACGATTCATGAGGTCCATGAACACGGCAGGTGCATTTGTTAAGCCGAATGGCATCACGAGAAACTCATAATGACCATAACGGGTTCTGAATGCAGTCTTCATCACGTCACTTTCCTTCACCCTCAACTGGTGATAACCGGATCGCAAATCGATCTTTGAATAAACGCTCAATCCTTGTAGTTGATCAAAAAGATCATCAATTCGCGGAAGAGGATACTGATTCTTGATTGTCAATTTGTTGAGCTCACGGTAGTCGATACACATACGAAAGGATCCATCCTTCTTCTTCACAAACAGAACAGGTGCGCCCCAAGGCGAGAAACTTGGTTGGATAAACCCTCGATCTAACAGCTCTTGTAGTTGACTCTGTAATTCTTGCATCTCGGAAGGTGCGAGTCTATAAGGTGCGCGAGCTACAGGTGCAGCTCCTGGCACTAAATCAATCTGAAATTCTACGGCTCTCGGCGGTGGTAATCCAGGCAATTCCTCTGGGAAGACATCGGAAAATTCGTTCACAATTCGAACGTCGTTCACGCTCTTCACCTCAGTTTCTACCGCTTTCACATGTGCTAGAACAGCAAAGCGTCCCTTCTTCATAATCTTTTGCGCTTTCACGCAACTAATGAGGTTCAACTTCGAGGTACATCTCTCTCCATAGATAACCAGTGGTTCGCCATCTCCTTGTGGTATGCGAAGTGCTTTATCTCCACAAATAACATCGGCCTTTATCTTGCTCAACCAATCCATACCGACGATCACGTCAAAACTTCCCAGTTTGATAGGTATCAAATCAATTTCGAAATCTACACCAGCTATGTTGATAATAGCTCCACGACTAATATGGTCAACCTTTTCAAGTTTTCCATTGGCGACCTCGACAAGCATACTTTCTTTTAACGGGACTAATGACCAATTAATCTTATCGCAAAAATGTCTACATACATAACTTCTATCCGCACCAGTATCAAACAAGACAGAAGCTAAAAGATTGTTGATTTTGAATATACCTGTCACCAAGTCGGGGTTATCGCGTGCATCCCTTGCATTAACATTAAAAGCTCTAGCACGCGGTGGTCCACCATCCTTTCGTTTGTTCGGGCACTCGTTTCTGAAATGGCCCGTCTGCCCGCATTCGTAACACTTTTTCGGCCCGTTGGTGTTCGGCCTCCCTGTCATCGTGGTAGTCTTGCAGTCTCTACCGATGTGCCCGCTCTTCTTGCACTTCTCACAAACAGCATTACAATACCCGGTGTGGTGCTTGTAGCACCTCTTGCATTGTGGTAGCGTGCCTTTGTAGTTCGGGTTAGAGTTGTTGTTGTTGGGGTTGGGGTTGTTGTTGTTTTGCCTGAACCCTTCATGTCGCTTCGCCGGGTTTTGATCATAGTTTCTACCCCTGTTGTTGTTATTGTTGTTGTTGTGGTTGTTGTGGTTGTTGTGGTTGTTGTCCCATTTCCTCTTTTCACTACTACCGGCTTCAAACTTAGCCTTCTCCGGCTCGTCAAGGATGATTTGATTCAGGAGAGTATGCGCCATGCGCATTGCTTCAGGAACATTCGGTGGTTTGGATGAGGTGACATTACCCTTGATGGACTTAGGAAGTCCCGAGAAGTATTTCTCCATGCGCTTGAATTCGGGGGTGACCATGGTCGGACACATAAGAGCCAACTCCAAAAACCTACGGTTGTAACTGTTAAGGTCGTTCCCTACGACCTTTAACTGCATAAATTCGACTTCCATCTTCTGAATTTCGGTTCTCGGACAATACTCATCAATCATAGCCGCCTTGAATTCCTCTCATGGCGTAGCATACGCCTCATCGATACCTTTCGCTTGAGCTAACGTGTTCCACGACGTTAGCGCGCCGTCTGATAGCGTGCAAGATGCAAACTTGGTCTTATTGTCCTCCGAACAGTTGCTAACTCGGAATACTGATTCAAGTTTTTCGAACCATCTGGTGAGACCAACTGGTCCCTCGGTGCCGCTGAAGTTATGCGGTTTGCAGCTCTGGAATTCCTTGTATGTACACCCATTTCGAACGGGTGGAATAACCGGTGGTGGTGGCGGTGGAGCTTCGAGATTTCTTTCTGCTAGGGCTGCAGCGACCCGTTCGTTGATCATGTCCTCAATCTGGGCGGCGGTAGGTGTGGTTCTTCCGTTAGCCATGGTATTCTAAACAAAAATTTTGACCCAAGTCAAAATCCAGCATGCAAGTAGTAATAATACAGTATATAGTGACCAACATGGAATCAAAACATCACATGTTATTAAATAATACATCTAGGTACAAATATCACAGAATCATCGTACAGCAATGTAAATAGAACATTTTGCAAGAATTAAATAACGCAAAGTTCCATTCGTTAATAATAATAAGTTTCATACATCTGAATAAGTTCGTACAATACATATGAAATACATGAAACTATAACTAGATTACATCATGAAATCTAAATACAAAGTCCTACGATGAAGGCGGGTGAACTGCTCCCCGAGCCAACTGCTCCTCGAGCTCAGTGACTCGAGCTAGGAGAGTCTCAATCTCCCTCATCAGTTCCTCATTAGAGGGAGCTGGTGGGGCAGGCGGTGCAGGTGGGGCGGGTGGTGCGGGTGGTGCCGGTGGTGCTGATGTAGATGGTCCGGCTCCGGATGTAGACGGTACGTCCCTAGATGTAAGCGGTCCGTATCTAAATCTAGGTGGTACGGTTCCAGGAATAGTCAATACGTAATGGGGAACCTTACGTATCTGTGGGTCGGCAGGGTATGGCACAACTCGTTTACGAGCAGTAACCCTACGACGATGGCCAAAAGCGTCAGTAAAAGCACGACCTCCATTCACCCCTGGAATGACGGTGCCGTCGGAACGGTACCGCTTCTTCGGCGGGGTGGAGGGTGCCTGAATAGGTCTATCAGCAGGATCCTCATCATCGCTGGAGTCGTCTGATGATGAAGAATCGGCGGATGATGAGTCATCCGAATTGTGTGGTGGTGACACTGGTGGCTGAGCTGGTAATCCAAAGCGTCCGAAGGCGGCCAACATCTGTCGGTGTCTGCCTGGCGGAATCACGACTAAACATCCGTCGGGAGTGCGTCGGCAAGGTGTGCGCATGTGGTTACGAAACGGCCCTTCCCCGAACTTCGCGGGGATCTCAATACCACCAATGCGGGGCTGTGACCTCGAGGGTCCGGGAGCAGACACTGGGGCAGGTGCACTAGTACCAGCTCCGGAAGTAGAAGCACCGGGATCACTAGTGGGTGTCGGGGCCGGTGTATCGGCAGTAGCAGCAGCAGGTGTAGCAGTAGGTAGGGCGACGGGGTCTGAGTCTGTACTGCCCGAAATGCCAGCAGGTGGAACATCCGACATCTGAACAAGAAAAAATAAATTTTCCATGTCAGTATGTCATAAAGCAAGCAAATAATAGGCCAACAGTTTAAATCATGTATAACAATAAGTAGCATGGCAATATCAGTAATCGTACGAAACTAGCATGCAATCGAAAGCAAGTAATAGCATGCAGTAGTGAAATCATGTAGTAGCATACGGCATATAGCAGTAACAGTTAGCAGCAGCATGCAGTAAGTTCAGCGGAAACAAGTAAACTAGCAAGTTGTAGATTAGTCCTATTAGTGAATCCTACTCGGGTCGGTCTTAGACTCACTAATGCAACCTAATTCCCTACAACCAATGCTCTGATACCAAATGTGATGCCCCGTACAAAACCACCGTGTACGAATCATCAATAACAGGATCATTACAAGGTTAAGTACTATATGCTGTAATTAAAGAAATTGCATTCGCGGTAAAAAGGTGATGTCATAACCGACATCAAATGTTTTACATTTCAAAAGCAAGCTTCACTAAGTAGAAGCAAATAATAAGTGTACGTGACCACAATGGTCGTTACAAGTCATAGTTCAAAAGTACGAATGTTTGAATGCAAAGTAAAGTAGTTCATGCGTGGACAACTCTAAGCAGCGGGTTCTACAGCACGACTAGTACACAGCGGAAGCAACCTCAAGCACCTGAGAAATACATGCTTAAAAACGTCAACACAACGGTTGGTGAGCTATAGTTTAAGTATAACAGTATGTAAGGTAGGCCACGAGATTTCAGTGCTACAAAGAGCGTTTCAAAACAGTGTGATAAAGTATATGTTAACCGTGGGCACTTGGTAACTAACTTAACGTTTAAAATACCCCCTGAAAGTACACTTGGCGAGTGCGTATGTTTACGAAGTATTAAACACTCGTTGACTGCTAGCGCGACTAGCCCGAGTGGGGATGTCAAACCCTATGGATCCATATCTAAGATTCGCGTTCACCGGTTCATAAACCAATGATTAAACGTTACCGAGCTAAAGGGAATGTTTCTGCTGTTATATAACCCACACATATATAAGTTTAAGTACTCGTGCCTAGTATGTAAAATATAAAATCCGCATGTATTCTCAGTTCCCAAAATAAGTTAAAGTAAAAAGGGAATGCTATAACTCACAATGATATGTAGCGGTAAAGTAGTAGTCGGGAAAGGTGTGCAAGTAAATGGTCCGAAGTCCTCAACCTAAGTCAAATAGTACTAAGTCAGTAAATCGTCTTAATAGGTTTAAAAGTATGTAATTAAGGTCTTAAGGGTCATCATCAATCATCATTAAACAAAAGGCGTAAAGTAGGTTTCGCTTATGAAAGTAGTTTTCAACAAAGTCTGACTTCAGTCAGTCACCACGGCCTCTAACCTTACTGAATTAAGGTGAGACCAGTGGCCATGGCTCCGTCTATGAGTCCCTTAAGTGTGGTAAAATTTACAGAAGCAAACTCGTCTTGGTTTGACTGTGGCGACGGTCTAAGTGCGAGTAGGTCAGAAATTTCTGCACAACGTTAAAGGACATAGTAACGATCGGAGGGCCATAAATCCTAAACCGTAACTCGGATTAAGACGAGTCCTATATGAAAAGTTATCTACACGAACTGAGCTATCTGAAAATCAAGGTTACAGTAGCCCAGGTGTACTGGTCTGTTACAGAAACCAGAAAAACAGAAACTGTACACAGAAAACAGAAAAGTAAATGGACATAGTGACGCTCGGAGGGCCGTAGACTCTAAACCGTAACTCGGATTAAGACGAGTCTTATATGAAAAGTTATCTACTCGAAAAGTTCTATCTAAAAATAAAGGTTAGAACAGCCCAGGTCTACTGGTCTGTTCCAGAAGCATCAGGTCAGTAGGTTTTGGACAGAAGCAGTGAGTTTAAAAGGGTTCCGGTGGTCTTGGTGCTTGATGTTCATCATGGTTCTCATCCTTGATGCATATAGCTTCAAGTGTACAACTCATTGATGTATCTACATCATCTTAACCAAGTCTTGACCATCATAACCCATGTGCAAGTCTAAGACATGAAGCACAACTCACTTAAGAGTTGTATGAAGTTTGATGAACCAAAGTTGCATCAAAGTCTTAGATCTAACACATACATGGACTTTAAAGCTAATAACAAGTTACAAACTTGAAAGTAAACTAACTAATCAAGATCATAGGTAGTAGAACATAGTTCTTAGTTTGATCTTGAAGATCCAAGACTCAAAAGTCTAGATCCAAAGTTACATTTAAAGAAAACTTGTTTGTGTGTTCTTGAACTTTCAAAGTTAACTTAATTTGTTCAAGAGATATGAGATCAAGACTAACTTGTAGTACTTGACCATATAAACTAACTACATGAAATTAAAGTGTATAAATTAAAGAAACAAGTTAATTAAACAAGTAATTAGTTCAAGAGTTGCTCATACTTTAAAGATTCAACCAAAGTTGATCTTTAAGTAAAGTAAACTTTAAGTTTACTTCCATGACTTACAAGCATGATTTCAACAACAATGAACTTATAATCTTTGAAACATTATATGTAGAACCTAAACTAGAGAGTTTAGTTCTTGATTGTTCTTGTTAAAACAAGATAAAGGATGAATCAAACTAGAAAGTTAGATTCTTGAAACATGTAAGTAAATAACAACAAGTAATTAACTAATCAAGGACTAGTAACAATTAACAAAAGATGATGATGATTATGTTCATGTAGAAATCAGTTTTTACCAACAAAAGAAAAGAAGAAAAGAAGTTGTTTCAAACACTTACAAGTATGAGAGAAAAAGAGAAGAAAGTTTGAGGGAATTTGCAAGTAAAGTGTGTGTGTTTTTGAGAGAGCATACAAGTGAGAGTAATGAAGGAAAAATGAAATCAAAACACCACTAAATGTGACCAAGGGATTCGGCATTCTGCAGCAAAAACAAGGGGAAAGGCTAATGTTTAATGGCTCTTCATGTGTAAAAGCTTAAAAGTTGGATAATGAGGATGCATGCATGGGAAGTGTATGTTAACTAGATTCCTTCATGTATTAACTAACTAGTTACACTCCTAAGTGATACTTACACATGAAAGAGTGGGCTAGTCAAGTCCATTTAAAAGGTAGGGTGGGCTTACAAGTCTTAATTCATGAGTCCATTAACTAATCAAAGCCCAAGTTCAATTAATTAACAATTAAACCCAATTAAAGCCCAAGTAACTAACTAATAGCCTTAGTTAATTAAAATGATTAATAAATTTAATCATGAATGTAAATAATATCTAAAAATATTATTCGTGAAAATTTCGGGTGTCACAAAGACGTTTCGGGCCCTTAAAAGTCAAGTACGGGCAATCATGGCAACATGTAAATGTAATAACGTACATTCGTTTAATCACACGTATTAACAATAATAATTATTAATAAATAAATGTTGGAAATTCCAGGGTCGTTACAGCGGGCGCAACTACTCAACTGACTCGGGCTGCATAAAATTCCCTTGAAAGCTCCAAAAAATTCTCTTGATTGGTTACTGAATACTGAGTATATAAATTTGTGCAAATTTTGGGTAAACTATTAGCTAATTTATAATGATACTTACAGAACTATCACATATCACAAACGGTTCACATTCGTTACAACAAATTCCTCTTGTTTCCATATTGACGTACAAATGGTGTGGTCGCATCCAATGTTGTGACGATCGCTCCAAATCCATATGGACGAACACGTCATTCATTGATTTCATTGCGAGGTATTTGACCTCTATATGATACATTTTGTAAACATTGCATTCTTTTGAAAAGGCACACCATAAATGAATATTTAAATCAAAGGTTTTCGACATCTGATGATTTCTACATATAGACAATCACCATAAATAATAGTTTACAACAGTATTTCCGTTGACAATGCAGTCAAAATAAGATAGATGGTGATGATTTGGTGAATGCAACGTCTCCTTGAAAAATATGTCATGTAAGACTCCATGAACATAGCTTGTTTAACATCTAAGCAAACAGCGGAAGACTTCTAGGAAACCTGAGAATAAACATGCTAACAAGTGTCAACACAAAGGTTGGTGAGTTCATAGTTTTAATGTTGCGCATAATCTGTATATAAAGGTGGATCACAAGATTTCAGTTGTTTCATCCAGAAACGTTTATCAAAATATTCTACGAAATTGAGCACCCTGGTAACTAAACTTAACGTATATATAATTTGTACCCTTTGTATAATCATCTTAATAATACACGCAAACCAACGTGTACGCTTCTCAAATAGCATACGTCCGTTAAAAGGCTAGTGCTCTAGCTCGGACGGGGATATCAAACCCTATGGATCCATATACTACTACTCGCGCCCACCAGTTCTTATAACTGGCAGTTACTAGTTACCAAAGCTAAGGGATTTTCGGTTCAAACTCAGTGTAGAATTTAGTATGTACTTGTATCCATTGCGTTTAAAATAAAGTGCATGTATTCTCAGCCCAAAAATATAGATTGCAAAAGCAATTAAAAAGGGAGCAAATGAAACTCACACATATAAATATTGTAAATCGGTTAATAAAGCATTTGTATGTATTCTCAGCCCAAAAATGTAGAGAGTAAAAGGGATCATATGAAACTCACATCAAATCAGTTTAGCATTTGTATCAATTTCATAAAATGGTTATAAAAGCATTTGCATGTATTCTCAGTCCCAAAAATGTAAATAAAAAGGGAGCAAATGAAACTCACCTTAGCAGCACATACAGTTGTTCATCGTAATGTGACCGAAACTCGGTATATCAAAGAATCGTAGATCTCAACGTATTAATATTGTGATTCAATATTGTAGGAAAGTACGTAGACGTAACGGAGATGATAAACACTAGGTTTGATTCACAAATATACTCCCGAACATTACCCATAACCTCCTTGGCAATAACCCATAATTTCCTTAACTCTAGCTTGCTCGTAAACTTGTTTTGAAATCGTTTGGACATAACCTCGTCGTAGTATTTTATGTATAATACTAATTAATAATAATATTACTAATAATATTAAGATTAATAATAATATTAATCATAATAATAATAATAATAATAATAATAATAATAATAATAATAATAATAATATAAATAATTAAATGTTTACGGAGTATATGAAAATAAATAAGATCAAAGTGCAGAAATCGATCAATTTATGGATGTAATCTGGAATCCATTGTCATGCGATCGCATGAGTTTCATTTGATATGGCCATGCGATCGCATGGCCAGCTGTACGTGGTCACAAAGTTTTAACTTTTTGTTTGTCGACATAATTTAATAATAATATAATATATATAATTTAAATAATTAATTATATATTATATTAAATTCACATGCATAGTTGACTTGTAATTTTTGTTCCGATAAGTCGTACGTCATCACTCGACTTATGTCCCGGTTCCGGTTTTTCAAATGTCCTTTCGTACGCTGAGAAAACTTGTATTTTACATTTCATGTCACGTACCTTTGTCAAAATATAGCCTTAAATTATCCCTAAACTATACCACTCAAAGTATATCTTAAACTTTTGAGTATTTTGATCATTTACTTCTATAAATTATCGTCTCGCTATTTGTTAATATATATATAATAACAAATCGTTTTATGACCAAGTTAATATATATTTTCAACATTCATAAACACGTTTTAAATATACGTCGCAAGTTATTCATACAATTAATATTCCAACTTATCATATATATTCAAATAAATATTTAAACCAATTAGTTTAATGTACGGTATTAAACAATTAATACATTGTTATGTTTTCAAGTTATAGTACATATATATGTATCTATATACATATAATTGTTCGCGAATCGTCGAGAATAGCCGAAAGGTATTTGAATAGTTCAAAAATTTTGAGATTCAGTTTTACAGACTTTTCCTATCGTGTCGAAAATATTAATCATACAAAGATTAAGTTTAAATTTGGTCAAAAATTTTCCGGGTCATCACAGTACCTACCCGTTAAAGAAATTTCGTCCCGAAATTTGAGTGAGGTCGTCATGGCGAACAATAAAAATGTTTTAATGACGAATATGAGTTGATAATAGAGTTTTATCTATGTTTGAATAATATGCATAAAATAATCCAATTACTCGAAGCGTATGAGAGAAGTTATCGTAATCAAGTGAAATGGATAATAGAGATGCGTCTTATCTCTTGATGTAGTAACGATTGATTTCCGGATTTTAAGGAATAGAAAATCTTCATAATTTAAATAAGATTTGATTCTTCGGAATTTAAGGAAATTAGGATTTCCTTTGATTAAATGCGTAATCTGCCTCGATTTCTATGTCTGATATTTTGCTATAAATTAACCTCTTCCGTTTCATAGTTTCACCACTCCTACATCTTCTTCCTTATTTCATACTTCTAAAAGATTGTGAAATGCTTAATCCAGTTCTGATTCTTGATATTTTTTTAGCTATCGTATCCTTCATTCTTCTTTTTCATCTGCCACCAGAGGAGGTTATTTTCTTCTACTATTACCTCGGGGTTATATTGTTTTTCATTCTCCCGTGTCTTTATATTGCTATACGCATTGATATACACGGTTTGTAATTTCGGAATTGTTTTCGGGCTTTATATTTTCCATTATATTTCGGAGCTTCATGCTTTCGTTTTCTTTTCCCGACTTTAAGTCAAGCGAATAATGGTCCAAAATTCGTAGGTATGGATTTTGAAATGAACATAATTAATGTTCTAAGAAAGAAACGGTAATGGCACAATCTGACTTGTCAAATTACCAGAATACCTCGAAAAAGATCGAATCATCAAGAAAAATATTTTCTTGATATGTTTAGAGGTTAAATAGAATGAAAGAGTTATGTAACATGGTTCATGATGAGGGTATGATCTGTGAACCTTTATCACGTTCCATTAGAAACTCAGCATGACTTACTGTAATATAATCACATTGATCAAGTGTCATTATATTATACTAACTCATGCTTCAATTCCCAACACTACTTCAAAAACATCCATTTTTCGAAATTTTCAGAAATTAGAAACTAAAATAGTTTCTTTTATGATGTAACACAGATAGCGTGAAGAGATAAATGATTTCAGATAAGAATAGTTATGAAAATATCTTCAGAAATATGGAGGATATTTATAATGGAAGATACGATGATATCTTAGAATATTTAAGATAAGATGATGATGAAGAATATTGTCCGCAAATGTTTTAGAGTAAGGTGCAAGGTATTCGCTAATGATTTCAGCAGACACTGAATCATTTGGATTCTTTGAAGGCAGTTTTAATCTTTGTGATTTGTCAACAGCCTCCTTCATAGTTTGCTCAATCCGTTTTTCAGTTCCAAACCTTCTCTTTTTCTCAGCTTCACCACCATACTATTCTTTATCATCAAACTTTTGACTGTTAAGGTTGTTTACAGTTTTTGCTGCTTCTTCAGCATTTTTCCAAAATTTGGAGAACTAGTTTCATAGTTTGGGGTGTTTTTCAGAAACTTCATATTTGAAGTATGTAAGTCTAGAAGATAGATGTTATCTATATATAACTGTTGTCGTAGAAAATGCTGCGAGATTCAAAATACTGGTTGCTAATTCCCGGTGGTTGGTATGGAAATTATTGTTACAAGATGTGGATGAGTACATGATAGGGTTTCAATGAGTATAAGAATTTTTCGAAAGGTCAAGGATTAATAAAGTTGTTTGGTAAATTTACTGCTAATGTGGCGGAACATGAAAGGTTCCCCAGTAACAAAACGTATATATCAAGGTTACAATAAGGCTTAATCTGAAAAGTTGAAGTTGACTGGTTGGAAGTGTGATAAAACTGGATACTTTGAAAATAAATTGCAAGATTATTTTCGGTAATAACAAAGCTAAAGGATCTTTCACCGTTTTGAAGTCAAAGTATAGCTTTGAAATATGTAGAGATCTAAGAATGATGTCACTTGTTAAATCTTGACTTGGATTCTGCTCTGTCAATATCAGAATATGTAATTGAATTTGTATGGAAATGATTGTATATCGCTGTGGGCATAGTTAATAATTTTTGAATCAAAGTTGAAGAATGTACAGTGTAACATATTAATTGCGAACTTATATATTTCCCGGGTATTACCTACCCGTTAAAGATTTCACAATTAATACTTTGTACAAAAGAATTTTTATTACCGTCCTTATGAAAATATATGTATGTATATTTTCTTCAGATGTAACGCAGATTTAATGAGTTAATATCATATTAAGCTCATTTAATTTTCGACTTGACTTAGAAATGATTAATCTCTAAAACATTAAAGATTTAATAATCTTTACGGAGTATTTCACTAATGTAATCAATACTCAGTTTTATTGATATTTTCTCAGTGAATCATGTTGGTGCTCATGGAACTCTTGCTAACTTCGCAAGGTACGAATGATGTTTTCTAGAAAGTTTCGAATACATCCAAGATGAAAGTATAAAATCAACCATATAATTGAATAATATACTTAGTTTATTATGAAATGGAATTCATTGAGTTGGAAACAAAGATTGTAGTTAACGATGGTTAAGTCATTAATGAAGGATGTACATCATAGCATATTAGTAATATGAATTTAACCGAGTAGTATTTACCCTTTTTCAATTCATACCTAATAGCTTAGTACGAAAAGATTTATGATGGTTTTAAAATATATATAAGATATACATATAAATTCTTCAGAGGGAATGGGTTAATATTTCATAACTCGTTGATACAAATATACGCGTTGTTGACTTGTAATAATATCCACGGTGCTTTCTTGAACCGGCGGAGCTTGTGATGTTAGAGGTGCTGATGATTCTAATGATGTTGACAGCACTAACTGTGCTGGTGAGGCTAAGGGTACTATTGATGCTGTTGGTAAAACAAGTCTAGCTTGTACCTTACGCATCATTCTTGTCAGGGTTTCTATTCTTCCTTCCATTTATCTGATTTATGGTTAGAACTGGGATAAATAATCTCTAAGATTTTAGAGATTACATAATCACCGTAGAATATTTCTTCGATGAAGTTATGAATCAGTACTTCATCATTTATTGTTGTTGGCACTCCTTGGTATCTACGGTGCATATGATGTTGATATCCAAAGTACAGTTTTTAGATGTGATATTGAGGTGTGGGATGCTGATGTGGTTGTTGGTGGTGGTAATGGTACTGTTGTTGTTGATGATGGTGGTACTGGTTATGCTGCTGGTGCTGCTGCTGGTGTTTGTAACCTTCGCACCATATTCTCCAAAGCCACTACCCGAGCGCGAAGCTCGTTGACTTCTTCTATTATACCGGGATGACCGGTGGTTCGGACGAGCGGACGAATAAGATTTAGAATGTGAGATAATATATAATCATGACTAGATACTCTGGAAATGAGAGAGAAAATAGTATTACGAACAGGTTCGCCGGTAAGTGCTTCAGGTTCTTCGCCAAGAGGGCAATGTGGTGGATGGAAGGGATCGCCTTCTTCTTGTCTCCAATGACTAAGTAAGCTACGAACCCATCCCCAATTCGTCCAGAATAGATGATGGCTAATTGGTTGATCCATTCCGGTTACACTGTCTTCGGAGTTCAAGTGAATATCCATATCGGAATAGCTGTCGGAATTTAAGAAATTTGAACTAGATACGTGATCCATCTTGTATAATCAGGGAATTGATTTTTGATATAAGATAGATTATAGAATTTAGATTGGTACTCCTCAATACATAATTTACATATGTATATATAATACCAAAATCTCGTAAATTACGGAGAAATTTTCGAAAAATGTCAGGAAAAGTTTACAGTAACAGATATGCTAAGATATGAATTTTGTCGGTACACTATCTATGCAGTAAATGCAGTAAGACGTGTCTAGACTTAGGAATGATAAGCAAGTAATTTTCGACGATAATTGGTAAGCAAAACTTGGTAAAAACATATACGGTCGTAGTCCAGACTCACTAATGCATCCTAACAATAACCAATTAGACACACTCATGCAAGACCTGGTTCACTAGGACCAACGCTCTGATACCAACTGTGACGATCGCTCCAAATCCATATGGACGAACACGTCATTCATTGATTTCATTGCGAGGTATTTGACCTCTATATGATACATTTTGTAAACATTGCATTCTTTTGAAAAGGCACACCATAAATGAATATTTAAATCAAAGGTTTTCGACATCTGATGATTTCTACATATAGACAATCACCATAAATAATAGTTTACAACAGTATTTCCGTTGACAATGCAGTCAAAATAAGATAGATGGTGATGATTTGGTGAATGCAACGTCTCCTTGAAAAATATGTCATGTAAGACTCCATGAACATAGCTTGTTTAACATCTAAGCAAACAGCGGAAGACTTCTAGGAAACCTGAGAATAAACATGCTAACAAGTGTCAACACAAAGGTTGGTGAGTTCATAGTTTTAATGTTGCGCATAATCTGTATATAAAGGTGGATCACAAGATTTCAGTTGTTTCATCCAGAAACGTTTATCAAAATATTCTACGAAATTGAGCACCCTGGTAACTAAACTTAACGTATATATAATTTGTACCCTTTGTATAATCATCTTAATAATACACGCAAACCAACGTGTACGCTTCTCAAATAGCATACGTCCGTTAAAAGGCTAGTGCTCTAGCTCGGACGGGGATATCAAACCCTATGGATCCATATACTACTACTCGCGCCCACCAGTTCTTATAACTGGCAGTTACTAGTTACCAAAGCTAAGGGATTTTCGGTTCAAACTCAGTGTAGAATTTAGTATGTACCTGTATCCATTGCGTTTAAAATAAAGTGCATGTATTCTCAGCCCAAAAATATAGATTGCAAAAGCAATTAAAAAGGGAGCAAATGAAACTCACACATATAAATATTGTAAATCAGTTAATAAAGCATTTGTATGTATTCTCAACCCAAAAATGTAGAGAGTAAAAGGGATCATATGAAACTCACATCAAATCAGTTTAGCATTTGTATCAATTTCATAAAATGGTTATAAAAGCATTCGCATGTATTCTCAGTCCCAAAAATGTAAATAAAAAGGGAGCAAATGAAACTCACCTTAGCAGCACATACAGTTGTTCATCGTAATGTGACCGAAACTCGGTATATCAAAGAATCGTAGATCTCAACGTATTAATATTGAGATTCAATATTGTAGGAAAGTACGTAGACGTAACGGAGATGATAAACACTAGGTTTGATTCACAAATATACCCCCGAACATTACCCATAACCTCCTTGGCAATAACCCATAATTTCCTTAACTCTAGCTTGCTCGTAAACTTGTTTTGAAATCGTTTGGACATAACCTCGTCGTAGTATTTTATGTATAATACTAATTAATAATAATATTACTAATAATATTAAGATTAATAATAATAATAATAATAATAATAATAATAATAATAATAATAATAATAATAATAATATAAATAATTAAATGTTTACGGAGTATATGAAAATAAATAAGATCAAAGTGCAGAAATCGATCAATTTATAGATGTAATCTGGAATCCATTGTCATGCGATCGCATGAGTTTCATTTGATATGGCCATGCGATCGCATGGCCAGCTGTACGTGGTCACAAAGTTTTAACTTTTTGTTTGTCGACATAATTTAATAATAATATAATATATATAATTTAAATAATTAATTATATATTATATTAAATTCACATGCATAGTTGACTTGTAATTTTTGTTCCGATAAATCGTACGTCATCACTCGACTTATGTCCCGGTTCCGGTTTTTCAAATGTCCTTTCGTACGCTGAGAAAACTTGTATTTTACATTTCATGTCACGTACCTTTGTCAAAATATAGCCTTAAATTATCCCTAAACTATACCACTCAAAGTATATCTTAAACTTTTGAGTATTTTGATCATTTACTTCTATAAATTATCGTCTCGCTATTTGTTAATATATATATAATAACAAATCGTTTTATGACCAAGTTAATATATATTTTCAACATTCATAAACACGTTTTAAATATACGTCGCAAGTTATTCATACAATTAATATTCCAACTTATCATATATATTCAAATAAATATTTAAACCAATTAGTTTAATGTACGGTATTAAACAATTAATACATTGTTATGTTTTCAAGTTATAGTATATATATATATGTATCTATATACATATAATTGTTCGTGAATCGTCGAGAATAGCCGAAAGGTATTTGAATAGTTCAAAATTTTTGAGATTCAGTTTTACAGACTTTTCCTATCGTGTCGGAAATATTAATCATACAAAGATTAAGTTTAAATTTGGTCAAAAATTTTCAGGGTCATCACAAATGTGCAACTTCTGCAATAGATTAAAGTGGCATAATGTCAATCATAAATGAAAGCTAATATTAGAGGGGCAAATTTTTACCCATTTACTTAGAAATAAAGAATTTCGTTAACATGGTGAAGAATCAAAAAGGTAGAAAATTATTAGCCAAATGACATTTTTACCTGCTTAATTGATTTTGGTTTACATATATGATATTACATTAGTGTATCCAAAAAATATTTGGAAAAAAGGAACATACATCTATGGGTCAACTTGCCCATATGAAAATATACTCGATTATGTTTTTACCCGTACCAAACCTACTCATCTTACCATACCTGATGTTATATATGCATCAAAAAACGTACACAATAAAACTCAACTATATTATAAATTTATAATAAACTTACAACTACTTATCCAAAATTTTATTAGAGTATGTATAGTACTTGCTTACTATCGCACAATGCATACATAAGTTGTCTTTTGTAATACGTGTGAATTAATAGTTCATTAACAAAACAAAGTATTATTAAAATGCATATATTTTACAATAAGCTAACTGAAATCAAATTGAGGTATAACATTTGAATTACCTCAGAGCAATCAGAAGTTAATGGAAGGAAACCGAGAGATCTAGACGTCTAAAGAAGTGAGAGTAAACTCTGAAACTTCTCACCAACCCTTGAAAAATCCATATCGAAAACGAACCTAAAATAAAAAAACTGGAAAGCTCGAAACCATCCGTGGTGAAATTTGAGTGATTTAAAGCAAAAAGAAACAGACCAAATGGTGTAGGTGAAGCAGCAATTCATGAAATTGGAACTCCATTAAATGATAATAACAACACCAATGACAGCAACAACAAAAACAAAAAGAGTCCAGATTAAAATAAAATAAAGTAAAATAAAAGAAACTCACCGGTTGCAGCGCTGACCGTGCCAGAATTAACGGCAACAGATCACCACGACGAATCGCTGTTACCAAAGGCCATACTCATTTCAATACACCGTCGGAGATAACCTGTAGCAGCAAATTTCCTCAATGAAACAAAAGGAGCATAAAACTTCTATCTTATAACTCTAGGACAATCAAGTCCAACATAATTGAATCTCAAAGGTGCATGATCTCACTATTAGTATATAAGTTAATTTATTCATATGATTTAGTTTCATCTTTCAAGTATCTTGCTATTAAGCGGGTGTGCTTGTGTACAAGGTTTAAAAAAACGGAAACGTGCCTCAAGGCGTTTTCCCTCTGTGAGGCGAGGCGTATGCCTCGAGGCGAACCGAGGCGTACGTTCGAGGCGGAGTTGACTTTTATTGACTTTTTAATAGTAATATATATATTTTTTAATAATAGGGCTGTTATTGTCATTTTATTAAAGTTGAACTAGTGTATATTAAGTTTGTTCATATTATTCACATTTTATAAAAGTTTAGGGGCTGTAATTGATATTTAATAAAAGAAAAAAGAAATTAAAATATCTTAAATATATAAAGATATAATACTCCGTAGATAAACACTAGAAGATTCAGATCTGCTTTTCTATCTTCCCTCCTTATAACTAAATGAAGAGCAAAAATTTCAATAAAGTAGAAAAGAACGTGTATTCTTGAATGGTGGTAACGAACGACAGTGACCATCGCCGCAATCTTCGCCGCCGTCATCACCACCTGCGCCACCACCACCACCGTCTAAATCTGACTCAGGTATGTTTCTTATTCCTTCTCTTTCAATGAAACATCAACGTTACCAGGTCTAAATCCTTCCTTCCTCCCTCATCTTCTTTTTCTTTTTCTGTTTTCCTTCATCTTTTCTCGTTTCCGGCAAGTTTTAAGTTTTCCGACGTCGTTGACCGCCGTTTGATTGCCGTTGACCGGCGGGTTGACCTAGTAATTAGCGAGTTAGACGCCGATTTTTCGTTTGAACATGAGGCGCACGCCTCTTCAATCGAACCGCCTCATACCAAAATCGGACCGCATCTCCCATTTGAGGTGTACGTTTTAATTGGCCTTTGAGGCGTTCGTTCCTAAACGGAGAATTCGAAAATCATACTGAGGCGCGCCTCAGTACGTACGCCTCGACCGTTTTTTTAAACTATGCTTGTGTATAATGTTTTAATAACAGCAAGACTGTTAACGCAGGGTGTACTATGTAATAACCAAAAAATAAAAAAACGCGACATCGCAAACATGTAAGTACCCAATGAGAAAAATAAGTAGTTTCTGTATACCTTCAGGCTGATCTGATACAGGAAACTCATGTAACAGTAATCGTTGTTCCAACAACAGAGGTAGATGGCTACAAACAATCTTCAAACAAAATAGCAAAGGTGGAATCTATATCTGCACAAATCAATAAAATGGTCAACAAAATATTATCTCTTAAAGTTATTTATATAGTAAGTTATAATTGTGTAAGCCTTAAGTTATTTATATAGTAAGTTATAATTGTGTAAGCCTACATAAAGATCACTCATTTGATTGGCCATTATCACATCCACTTAGTGCAATAATTAACAATAATAGAACAACAAAAATTTGAAATACAACATAACGTACCTTAATATGAATTACTTTCGGAATGAAAGCATTATAGTAGGTATGTTTACAACCAAGAGACAACAATACCTTTTATAAGACAAAAGGCAAACAACAAATTGTAAATTCAAACAGAAACCGACGAACAACCTCAGAACAACAAATACAAAACACATAATAGCCATCCATATAAGTCTATCTAACTGCAATTAAAATATAAATCACTCCCAAAAAAAAATTATCAACAAAATTAACATTAACACAAACCTTCAATGACAATTACCGAGAGACGGGACAAACTGCAAATTTTAACTTGAAGTAAGGCAAATACTACCAAAAACAACTTAAAATTTCTGACATGAAGTTCAAAACATATAAATTAGCATTTGATAACATGTCTGACAATTGTAATCACAATAGCTAATTGTACACAACAAACGGTGTGAATAAACCATATAATACAATTAATCCGTATTTTTTTTAATACATGATTAATAAGCACAATAGGTGAACTCCAAACCACCATGTGGCTAAGCAGCTAAAAAACCCACTTAACCTCGTGTAGTAAAAACGCCTATTTTTAACACCAATTTTAAAACCAAAAACGACAACTCAAACCTTCACCGGAAGGTTTCTATTTAAAATGATAGACACTTTGAATTAAATGTATTAACTGCAGCAATCATAAACAATCTACCAAAAACAGTTTCAGGAAAAAGTTGCATAACTTCCATAATTAATCAAAATATATAACAACAAAGGCGAGGTACGAAAAATTCAGAAACCCACGGGATATTAGAGCATAACATCCATATTCGTTTAGAAATTTGTTAGGCTCAGACCTGGAATCTATAATTCAAGACAAAAGAGGATCCAAAACCCACCATGGCTGCAAACACTAACAGTTGCATTGATTACATGCCGCCTGAGTGTTGCCACGCCAATGTACGGGCCAGACCTTCAATGTTCCGTAAATAATACGGATCATCACAGCCACCATCAACATAATTATCAACGTCACCTGCACTATGAAGAACATACAACGGAACAATCATCAAAATTGAGGGGAACAAATTAAAAATAATACAATCCAAAAAAGTAACGAAGATTCAGATGAATATCAGTAACAACATAAATTATTCGCCTTTAACAACACAGATAAACAATCGAACAATCAGTAACCTTTTGTAGCCTATTGTTAGTCAGTAATGCAATTAGAGCTTTATGATTTCTTAATTAATTTGTTTGTATATACTGACTAACAGTTTATCCATGTTTGAGGTATAGTACAATTTTTGGATATTGATAATACATAAAATACAGTAATTATATTTTGTATAAAGATTTATTTTATTATACCATTGTGTACGATCTTGGCTGGCTAACTTCATTCTATATGAGGATTTTATATTCAAAGATTTCAGAGGTTATGCGAAGCATAATTTTCAATACAAATATTCATCGTATGTGGGCAAAGGGCGGTAGAGCTTACAAAAACACAATCTATCAACATAAAATCTGAAAGAGAGTGAATAGAACCCTAACCTCTGATCGATTGGGCGAACGTTCTTGCATAAATGTGCTTAGCATTATACAATCTACGTAAGTGCTACAGAGTAAGATAAAAGCTAGTTAGTATTTACAAACAAAATTACATGTTCCTGGTAGTTGGTCGTTGGTGCTGCACCATTATCTTGTCTTTCGTCATGAAATAGTCAAGATTCGGCACTCGCATTGGAGGATGGTAGTTGTATCGATCCTGCAGATGGAACAACATGAATACCGTTCATAATCAAAAATTTTATAAAGTTAACACCAATCGAAACCTTACCATTTGAATACTCCTTTTTCTAAGTTGCTATTATGTCACTTAATAATTTCATTAAGCCACAAAGAAGGTTCATATTCTTTTTTTGGGGGGGGGGGGGGGGGGGGGGGGGAATCTGCAAACTATCGATTAACCCACAGTTGGTGGCTAAGGATAACCAAAGAACATGATAAGCAAGACCAAACCAAATCTACCATACTATTAAATCACATAAATAATAGAAAAGAAACTTATCAAACATAAATAGTTCTACCTTTCAGTTAGGAATATGTCATTGTGTTGTAAGTTGATCTCGAACATTATTAAGAAACGTTGCGGTTGAATATTAGAACTTTCACTGTATCAGTTACAAACCTGCAATTATGTAAAATATCGCTACCTAAAATATGATGATATAACAACAGAATTTAATCTTTTAAACCATATATACAACCCACATACAAATTTAATCAAATATCCACCAAACTATACTGAATTGATGCACAAATTTTGCTCATTAGCAATTACCATAACATGGCTAATATATAAATCAACAAATATCCTAACATGTAGAAAAATAATAAAGAAGGCATATTCGGATGCTCAAATACTGCATATGAAGATTGCTGAATGATAATAGCATTTTTATATAACATATTCAGCAACAACGTAGTAAACCTAAAAAATAATAGTTAATTACAGTTTAAAATCATCCTCAAAGTTACCTTCATCAAAACCTACTTTCTCCCTGTCATGAGCTGCATCAACATCATCTTCTTGATTCTCATGTGTATCAATGGGTTATATATTAAAGAAAAATTTTGATAATTAAAACCCTAAACTTTATATACATATGCTTGTACAAAATAATCTAACGCAACTACACGTACGATACAATGAATTATACATATAATGAAGTAATCAAATCATATCAGTACTGACCGCATTGAGAGATGGCGGTCTATTAAGAACTCCGGTTCTGGAATATGTATGGCCGCCCACTAATAGCTGTATTTGTAATTTATTTATTTATAAGCATCATTACAATTCATGAAATTAAATGCTTTGTGTGTAATAAATCAATTGAAATATGACTTACAACGGAATCAGAATTAGCAACGCGTGACTGATTCGAGAAAGAAGTGTTGCTGTTAATGTTGCTGACACTGCAAACACTTTCCATAGAACTGATGAACTGCATGTCATCTCACTAAAATCTGTATTCCTCACTGCGTGTATGTTTATTAGGTAAAAATGGTATAATTTGTATAGAAAATAATGGTGGATGATAGGGAAATATTGATGATCTACATAATAAAATAAATAAGGCATACGAACTCTATTTGCTTTATTTAAGGCGTATAAGACATATTAAACAAAACACCCGTTGACATCATAAAATAAGAGCCGCAAATTCAGTGCGTGAATATGCAACAGTACCAATGCTTGAAAATTATTAATTAAAAAATGTAATCGGATATATGCTCATAGGATAGATGTTGAGCAACAATAATAGTAAAGTGAATAAACTTGCGAAGTAATACCTACAAACGGATTCTCATCTTGTAAGTGAATGACATCAGGCAATCACATACCAATACCAGATGTGCCAGCACCAGAGGATGAAGTACCAATAGACGCGCAAACCAAACTATTACGATTTCTCAACATATTTCTAGTACCCAGCTGACTGGATATAAGCAAAGGGTTGCTGATAACGTCGGCAGGCTCATTAACTCGTTGAGAAAAGACATCGCTATTTTAAATTGGTCTCTTTTGACGATTTCTAGCTGCCATTAGACTATCACAGAAGATTTAAAACCCTATTTTTTAGAACATAAATACACGCTCATATCTGGAATACAAAATTAGGGGTAAAAGACGATCTGAAATCCATCATGGCTGCAAACACGCACGGTTGCACATGTTATATGCAATCCGGGTGTTGCCTTGCCAAGATGCGGTTCAGATCTTTAGAATCCCATAATCATTTACTGATCATCATAGCTTTTGCTTAGTATACACTACAACCATCAACCATCAATGGACAAACGAATTAATACTCTTTTGAGAAGTATCTGTTTATATATAATAATATTATTCTATACATGAATATCAATAGACATGCAGGTATGCCAAACTGAAATGTTATGCCAAAAGAAGGCAACTCAATTTATATTAATCGTAGCAACCGGAGTAATTAATAAACAATCAAGACCTTCCATTTAAATACTTTGCAAGAGGTAAGAAGACACAACAATAATGTAAGTTGTAACTACCAGTAAACATAGTCCTGGACTCCTGGCAATAATGCAAAAATCTAGGGTCACATACATAAAAAAGCGAGGTTAGGAGGTTGTTTGGGATTAAACCCAGGCTAATTAATCCAATACGAAGCAGCGTACGACTCTCGAACCAATACCCACGCCACTTCCAATAAAATGTAGGTTACAACATAAGCTATCACGGCTGCAACAAAGTTGCCCTGCCAAGATACAACACATTTTTTCTTGTTCAAAAGAAAATGAGCTGCCATGGCTGCAACTTAGTTGCCCTACCAAGTGACAACTCAGTTTTTCATTGTCAGTTAATCATCAAATACGTTCAGAAGTCTACACAACCTATAGTGAAACACAACTAAATATTTTTTAATGAGACACATTTCCACATAAACATTATCCAAATTAAAACAAAGTGATAAACAACTATAATTGCAAATAACTTACATTCAGTTGTAAAAATTGCTTTTTGCCATGCTTTGACACGTGCATCGTCAATCTTTGAAAGTGAATACAGAACCCAAACATTTCAGTGTTTCAAAAAGAAGCAGCTAACAATATACAATCAACAATAAGCACCCGTTTTACAATTTTATTTGAACAAAAACATGCAATCCGTTAGTATTTTCCAAATTCCATTTAGAAAATAAACCATCAACATTTTAGCAACGACGTAAAAAGTACGACATGAAAAAATAAAACCCTAACCTTCATATGAACGTTGTAGATTACCGGCCAAAAAAGTAGCTGAAACCCTATAATTTCAAACTCATCAAATCACCTGAGGCAACACAAATTGCTGACGGAACACACCGCAAACCCTAGCCGTCCAAGAGAACGACGACGACACAGTAAAATTAACCTCTCTTTACATCGACGATTGGCAACAATACACCAACGGTGACAAAATGGTGGCGATGAAGATGACATTTGGTGGCGGTGGCGATGATGATTGGTGGCGATGGAGATGAAGGTGGCGATGGTGGCGACGTCGCAAAAAAAACTTGCCAAAATCTTCTGGATAGTTGGTGGGAAGCAAATTGGGTGGAAAAGGGGAGTTGGTATTTAAAAAAAAAAAAAAAAAACTGCTACTGTCATACTGGGGTATGTTTGGGGAGAAGCTTTTTGTACCTTTTTGAAAATTCTAGCTTTAGTTTTTACGAAAAAGTTCATATCTAATAAAAAAACTTCTTTTGGTTGGTAAAGCTTAAAGCTTTTGTTAAGATTGAAAAAGCTTCAAAAAGCTTGCAAGTGAAACGCCGTATGATGAAGCGTTTGAGAAAGGTTGGAAGCTTTTGCTATACAGATTCCTTAATTACCCCTTTTAAAATATACCTAGTAACACGTGATTGAAATTCTCTACCTAAATTCAAGATATATTGGCGAATCAATTTTCTAGTCTAGATATACATCATTTTTTTGTATATCAATATATATGTTTTCGGTTATTAGTAGTATTAATATGTTTTTCGGTTATTTGGTAATGACTATGTTTTATTAAACTAAAATAATGATATTTAAGTATTTTTTCTAGTGTCCATTTTTGTCATTTTACTTATTTTATAACAGCTCCGGCTACTTTGCCAAACAATTAAATACATTTAAAAAGCTTCAGCTAAACGCTTGCAGCTTCCAGCTAGTTTTGCCAAACATACCCTCGGTCTTAGCCAATGGGATTGTTAGATTGATTACGGGAATTAGGATATAGTTAAATAAAGAGGCATTATAATGACTGTACAAATATTTGACACACTTATTAGTTATGACTTAGTTATTCAAAATATAATGTAATGTTAGCAATGTAAGATAAGATATATAAGATAAGAATATAATGCAAGTGTAATCAGGTAATGTCTTCTGATTAATTATGATTTTTGAAGCTTTTTGGCTGCACTTTAGGTGTTCAACGTAATGCCACTGAAAACTTTATGGATCGTATTCGCCGAATTGTTCTCGGTGGTAAACGGTCTATTGCACCCCATGTTGCGAGGTACGGTTGAACGAGGTTATTAAACATAAAATCTTTCCTTTTCATATTGTTATATGTATATAACATATATAAGATTGGTTATATATAAGATTGGTTACCTCAAGTACAAAAGTTCGATAACATTTATATGGTTGCTTAAGTATTGTTTGATATGATTTCTTATGTTTAATATATAAATTTTGTATGTTTCTGATCTTCGGGCTTGCAGTGGAGCTTGTGGGATAGGTCACAAATACGTTTATTTTTATGAATGCAAACGAAAGATTAGATGGAACGAATCTTATTTAAATTACTACTTGGTGCAATAGGGACGTCCCTTTTGCCGAAAAAGGTAAACGTGGCTAGATGAGTGGGCCAGGCGGATAGAGTGACAATAGAGTGACGGTCAAAATGGGTTGGGTTGAGTTGCTATTTCGTTGAACTCCTTGTCTAAATTCTTTTGAACCCTACATATATTTAGTGCACTACATATACTTTTAATTTTGTTACAAACTCTAAATTGTTTATTTATAGTTACAATTTTGTTTATAAAAATCAATTTGGATAGTTTAAAAACATCAAAAAAATACTTTAGATGACCTTCAACCCGCTTGACCTTTATCTTTTTTTACAAAATATTAAAATGTGACCATTTGATCTGTTGGAGTCAGATTATAACCCAAATCATTTTGTTCTCAGGTAAATAACTTATAAAAGTCACTTGTATTAAGAATTGTCATGGTGTATAAGTTAACTTCATTATTTGCAGTTCAACTTCGTTACTGCTACATAGTTTTGTGTCGAAATTACCATAGTTGATCTCTCAATTTGAGGTTAATTGTGTAAAGTGTGCGATCATGTTAACTTTGATTATGTTCAGAAACCCTCGAAACCAAATGTGTAATATATAGAATCCTTGAACAAATAAATGATTACTAATGTTTCAGGTTCATTTCAATCAAAGAAAATGGTAAAGATGCTTAACAGTACTAGCTTGAACTTTAAATACTCGATTGTTGAGAAAGCGACATAAAATTGGGTTGAGTCAAATAAGCTTGGGCAAAGAGGATTTGGGACTCGAACCCTCAACCCCCTTGTTGGAAGGGCAACACGATATCGCCGGGCCATAGGCCCTGTGGTACCAAACCTGATCCTGGACCGCTTTATTTTTGGGTATGTAATTACTTAAAACTCCAAAGTTAGTGAAACGTTAACTGCCGAATCATTCCGACCTTTGACCAAGTTGATTTACTAAACGAATCAGGGTGTTATTGAAAAAGAATATAATCAAGTCTATATTTTATCTTCTATTAATCCATTAAATATGTGATCAAATGGAAATGCGCCCGTGTACGTGACCAAGTGATGTCAGATTCAACATTTTTCATATTTGTTATTTATAGGTAGTAGGTTCGAGCATATTTTCCAATTAAAGAAATAAATATATTATTTTCTCATCTTTTACTGTTTGTAAGTTGAATACTTGAAATTATAAGTGAGCTGATTTTTTGGTAAATAAATTTGTACTTTTCACTGTTGAGTTCGTTATAATAATATATGTTTTTATTCTACAGATGTGTTGATGGTCCAAAAGGCCTATGATGGAATGTAGGTTGAATGGTATTATGTATTTAAGTGTTATTTGCATGTGTCAAAATGGGCAGACAGCGGGTTAGGGTGAGTGAGTCAAACTGGGTACAAACTAAAACAATAATTTCATTATCTTATGATGAGTTTTAGGTAAGGCATAAACAGTGAATGTAACATCCATTGTTATATTTAGATCGTAATGTAATGAGTGTTATATTTAAAACATAGTGTAATGGGTGCTACTATAATTTGGTGCATATACCCGAAGAACATAGTGTAATGGGTGCTACTATAATTTGGTGCACATACCCGAAGAACATAGTGTAATGGGTGCTACTATAATTTGGTGCATATACCCGAAGAACTTAGGTGAGGACGTTGACTTTGAAAAGATACTTAATTTTTTTTTTTTTTTGTAATCATGTTTTCACCTTTTGTATTTTGGTATGTGTAGAGAATGGTTCATTAACATTTTAACTAAGTCGATTAATAAATGCAAACTTTTTTGATATTTTAATAACCTAATAAAAACTGCATAAAATATAATTAATTCCGACAATTCAATTTTTAATTTGTTCATAAAAAATCCCGCGAATTCGCGAGTCTTAAGCTAGTTAGACTTATAATATTAGAAAATTAAATACTACACGTTGTCAAGTGTGGGCATTCATTCCCTTGTTTATTATCAAATTCAAAACCATGAAACTTCCTAACTAATGAGTATAGAGTTAGTCACGCATTGCTAGGAGTGTGATGATTATCATTTTACAAAAACTATACGTTTCTTGTTAAAATATTTTAAACGTAATAAGTTTAACAAATAAAAAAACAATAATCCGATTCAACATACCAAATTCACATAATTTTATTTTCAACATAAAGCCACATAATTTAAATAATTATCTTAGTTCATGTTTAGGCCTTCCGGTGGGCCGAAACATGCACAAAGTGGCGAGTTGGGAGCCTGTTATAGTTTAATCTCGAAAAAGATTAACTTCTTGGAAATTTAATCTTATATCGATGGTGGACGACTCACACTAATAAGGTCAGTGCTCGGATTGGTGGGCACATATTATATGTCATTGTTCAAAGCCTCTAAAAAAGTTATTGCCAAACTTGAATCGATGAGAGCCGCATTTTTTGGGTTGAAAAAGAGAATTCTCGTAAAATTCATTGGGTAAATGGCGGTTGATTCTTAATTATTTGGATCGGGTGAGCTAGGAGCGCCTATCCTCAACTCACTAAACTTGGCACTGATCTACAAATGGAGATGGAGAGTTGTCACTAGCAAAAATTCAAGTTGGGCAAACTTAATTAAAGTTATTCATGGTCATCCTACTAGTACTGCTATCCCGTGTGCTCCAAATGCATCTGGAATTTGGGCTTCAATTTCTCGCACAATATCTGTGATTCACGATGACTATCCACTGGATGCTTCTCTTCTAAACATCAAAATTGGAAATGGCTCTAAGGTAAACTTTTAGTATGATCCTTGGATCAATGGGGTCTCGCTTGCTTCTTGTTTTCCACGACTGCTTTCTCTAGACTCGAATGCACAAGCTGCTGTTGCTTCCAGGTATGTGAATAATAGTTTGATCTATTTTTTCCGAAGAGAACCTCGTTATGGAATCGAAGTAGAGAACCTGCAAGCATTAAATAATCTGGTAACCTCAATCTCCTTAACACGTGAACCAGATTGCTGGAATTGGAATGGTGATCTATTTTCTGTATCGAAAGCCCGTAAACTGGTCGATTCCTATGATTTTGTCCCAACTTTTAATGCCACAACATGGTGTAAACAGGCCCCATTAAAGCAAACGTTTTCATATGGCGGTTGAAGTTCTCTAGGCTAGCGACAAAAGATAACCTTTTATTGAGTCCAAGTGTGCTAAACATATACACGAGGTATTCAAAGTCGAAGTTGAAGATTTTTAGTAAACCGAAGTTTTTGATTTGGGGTAATGAGATAGCGGATCCGTCAGTATTTCCAGCCTTATTAATGACATCTTTAGTGTCGAAATGATTTCCAATATTAATAAGGAGGTGTGCACTGTAAATGGTATCATTCGTGGTACAGAGAGATGTATTGGAACATAATGATCGTGAATTTTCGGGTTGTGCACATACGACGGATGCTTTTTCAAAGCACATGACCAAGGTTCAGTCGGATTTGAAGTGTAGTGTAGCAATCGATGGTGGTAAGTTGATATTGGACGACGTTTTGGATGATGCGGGTATTCATGTGGTTACCATGGTTCCTATTTCGGTTGATGTTGGGGCTGTTTCAGATTCAATTCATGATTCAAAATTAAGATCAAGAAACCTCGTTTAATAAAACATCTATATGTGATGAATTGTCAGTATTCACTAATATTCTCATTTCTAAGTCAGGGGAGTTCGTCACGGTATCCCCATTCTAAGATGTTTCATCCTCTTATTGTCAATTTACTTGGACGAATTAAAGGGGTTACCGTCTATTTGTGTTTCAGCCAAGAATGCTCCAGTTGTTTCCTGGTTATTTGGGGATGTTTTAAGTGTTGCAAAGTCTTCGAACTCTCTCGGTAACCTTGGTTCGATCTTTGCTTTCATTAAATCATCTAGTACTAAGCACATTCATGATTTAGTAGAGTTGATCCTGATGATTTGGCAGATTCAAGCACCATAGTGACTTGACCTCTTTGGGACTGGTTCTTGTCGAGGAGTTTGATACGGTTTTATTAAATGCTATTAATCCTACAATTTTGAGTGAGGGTGGATGTAAACCTGTCAGATACGATACCTGTAACAACGAATATTAGTGGTCCTGATACTGAGCTGCCAGACGGTTTTGTACTTTGAGTACGAATTTCGGAACAAGGGATATTTGTGTCCATGTTGTCGAGCAAGTGTTTTTGCTCCAAGATCGTGATGAGGAAGTTGGAATACAATTTTGAAGCTTGATCATTGAAGGGGATAATGGTGAGTTTAAGTCTCCCACCGGAGCTAGATTCGGGCCCATCTCTTCTAACCCGGGTGTTTTTGTGTCGGCTTCAGATAAGCGGTGTGATATGAAGTCAGCTTAGGGTTTGATTCATAATAACTCACGAGGTGTTGATATGGATATGTGGAGGAATAATAATGTAGAGGGGATCGCTTCATTTAATGATGTTGGTAGGGGTAGAAAGTTTTGCGCGTGTTTCGTCTCGTCATGTAAAGGATTTTACCGAGCTTGGATTGAAAAAAAAACAAGAAGGTTCTGAAGCTCCCTGATGTTTGTTCTTCTAAGGTGGAGGGGTCCAAGGTGGAAGATGCCCTCGAAGTCGGGTTGAGAAGAAAATTGAATACACGGGTCGACCCTGGCTTGTTTACTTTACATTATAATGAAAACGATATCGAATTCGGAAATGCGGTACATAATTTGTTTAAAGAGGCTCAAGATGATGATCTTGTAGGGGTTTCTTTGGTTTTGGATAATGATTCGGCTCGAAGTTGGGTTTTTTGAAGGGTTGGCGAAGAAAGGTTTGATTCGTTTGTCGTCCGGAATGCTTATTAGGAATGGCTCGTCAAATGTTTTGTCTTATTCGTTTGAATCTCGTTCAGACAAGGGAAACAACCGTCATTCAGTGGAAAGGTGGTTAAGACGATTACCAAGAATCGGAAAGGGAAAGGTAAATTTGTTATCGGTTGGTTTTTGGTAGGTTTCTCGTTTAGCCCCGCTTGTCGTGTTTCTGTTGTTCTTGTTTATATTTTTTTGTTGGTAAAGGTTTGTTAGGTTTGTGTGTGGTCATTTATTTCTCTGGGTCGGTTGTTGGCCCGGCTTGGCTAGGCTTGATTGTAGTTAGCGATAGCTAGATTGTTAGGGATGTTTTATTGTTCACGGGCCTGACCGTGTTGTTTTTGGTATCCTTATTAGTTTCACAAGCTCGAACTTAAATGCATAATCTTATTTTTCCTTATGTTATTTAATTTTTTTTTATATTTCATATTAATTATTTGGGCAAATGGCCCGAAAAGGTAACCAAAGTTACCCAATTTGACAATCAAGGTAACCCCAATTTGGTTAAGCCCGAAAAGGATTGTAATTTAATTTTTTCTCACAAAAAAGATTGCGTGTTCAAGTTTTCTAAAAATGAGGTTGTAAGTAACTAGAGGGGGGTGAATAGTTACTTAATACGATTTTTGTAACTTTTTCGATGATCATTACGATATGAACAATAATCGATCACGTTAGTCAACTCAAACTAATGTGTGGTGTGTTTATATTTGTAATGATGCATAAAGTAAAGTAAAGAACATAAACACAAGGATTTATAGTGGTTCGGGCGGATGTTAACTAATCCACCTTAATCCACTCCCCGAATCACTAATCGGGATTTGTTGCTTCATTAAGCACTTTTCTTCAAATCCGGTGGAGATCCTATTTACAAGCCTTGTACTTCTCCTTAGACAACAAACCTAAACCCTCTATCCCTTTAAAGAATTACCTCTAACTTAGATCAACTTGTCTTTAACTTGGACAAGTATTAATTTCCAATGAGATTAATCAACTCCCTAGTTCCCTTTAAGGAAGATGATAGCTAAGCTAGCATATGCCACTAATTACAAAATACAAAGACTCACCCTTTTCCAGTGATGATAATCCTAAGACAATTCTAAGAATTATTACATCACTATGCAAACTTACAAAGATTAGAGTTTGAAAGTAAGTTTACAAACACCCCTTTTATAATCTAAGAGATTATAAAACTTCTCTTGCTTAATTACAAACATATGTAGAAGTATTATGTTCTTGTGATTCTCTGATAAATTTGAATTAGCATGCAAGAGGTCCAAATCTTCAAAATTCTCCAAGTCTTGCTATGTATATGGAGAGATAAAAGATGGGCCTTGTCTGCGGCTTGACTCACGGTCGACCGTGGGTCTACCGCACGTGCTTCAGTTCAAAATAAATATCCGTTGTATAGCTGTTTAAATCTGTTTTGGACATCACTCTTTGGACACTTTACTTCATTTAATACCTGCAAAAGATAACCAACATCATATACAAGTACTATATGCATTAAATGTCCATTTACCTTGGATGGATAACATTGATAGTGACTTATCATGTCCAAAGTGGAAAGTCTAACATTCTTGGATACAAGACATGATAATCATTTGAGGCAATCTCAGTTTTGTCATAATCCTTTATTTGTAATTAACCCATTTGCTAAATCTCTATTGGTTGGTCAACATGTCATTGATGACACAAACCCACTTTAATCACAAAGCATGCTAGTATTCAAATTTGAACTTATTTGTAATTAATTAAGTGTATTAATGATGTCTTGACAAATTAAACATGTAGTAACAATTAAGCATGTTGCAAGACATCAAGTTAATCAAGTTTAAACTTATTCATAAACTTAATTTTAGACATAAGCAAACCTATGTGTGTTAATATTTCATTGTTTTTTTTTTTTTTTTTTAAGTATACTAGATTATGACATTTTACAATTTATCCAAGTAACACATGATATAATGAAGTAGTCTAAATACTAGTTCCATCTTGTAACAAATAGCAAGACAAGTTTGATACATATATGATATTGCGCATTTCTCATATATTTATTATGGCAATATCCGTCATTTTTAGTCCATTTGGATAAGGTTTTGGTTATTATTTGTGATTATTTGGAAGATTATGATTTGAGAGCCGAGAAGTGATTATTTGATTGATTTATGGTGTTTATGGCGCGTTTACAGCTGTTTCTATGTTATCGAGTGACTTTGGTTGTACTTTGGTCGAGTTATAAGTAAAAATGGATGGGATTTACTGGTTACAGGAGTGCGCGCCGTGCGGAGAGTTGCGCACCGCTCAAATGTGCTTCGAGACAGACAAGGGATTTATCGACTTTGTTCAGCAAGTTTTCTTTACTACTGCGCGCCGCGCGGATTAGGTCGGCCAGAAATTAAATCTTATAAATAGGGCGCAGTTTTTATCACTTAGGGTAATCTTTTTAGCAGCCGATTTTGGGAGCATTAAGGGCGATTTTCAGTCACTTTTGGGGAATTTCAAGGTCACTCTAACGCTCCAATCATTCCAATTTCAAGGATCAATCTCAGCACTCATCAAGATTCATCGTGTTAGGTTGATTCTAAATTATCAAACAATGTTTTCTTTATTATTTGTCACTTTGATTTCTTTTGTTGCCATGGTTATTGGCTAAGTTATTTAATGTTTTGTCTAGACTTATAAACCTTTGTATTGGATGCTACTTATCAGTTATTCGTTTAATTTATGATGATTTGATGTTTGAATTAAAGAACGATTCTTATTGAAGCTATACTTTTCGATTCAATTAGTTGTGTACTTGTTTGATAGGACGAGAGTTCATTAATTTAGTACATTAATTTACAATTGGTTTGTCTTAATTGGTTGTTTGCTTACTCGGAGACGAGAGTAAATTGAATTCAAAAGGCTAGACGAAATAAGGGTGAATCATTAACAACGAGAGTTGGTGTGATTGTAATTCAAGTCTTCATCTCAGTTGAGATATTTGGTCACAATTAAGAGGTCTTAGGCTACGAGGAATTCTGTGTCGTGTAATCTTAATTGAAGTGTTTGCGCTGGGGAATTCCAGGTGAACCGACTAGATAGTTCACATACGTTAGATAATAACTGGGGCTTAATCAAAATGTATCCAATACTAGGTGTAAAAGGTCTAGACAAGCATTCTTTCTCCTATTTGATTACAACTATCTTATTTATTTGTTTGTAGCTTTAAAGCTTAAATCTTAAAATATCAAAAATATTTGTTCTTTTCTGTTTTTTTAGATTAAAATCGTTATTGATTTGGCTAATCGTTAAATAGCCAACAAAACTTTTATCTCATAATTTCTATTTCAATAGATTAACTTAGTTTAATTTCATTAGTAGCAACCTTAATTTTCACGTTTAAACTGTCCTTGGAACGAATACGGATTTACCAACTTTATACTATTGCACGATCGGGTACACTGCCCGTTAGTGTGTAGTAATCCTTTTTAACCGGTATTTTTCACATATAAATTATAGACGCGATTTTACACATCAAGTTTTTGGGGCCGCTGCCGGGGACAGTTGTGTTAATTTGAGATTGTTTGCTATTTTGTGATTATTTTTGTTTTAATAGTATAGATTTTTTTCCTAGAGTCGGTGCTTTTATTCTTTTCTTTGTTTTTGTCAGTTGCAGGGAACTGGTTGACTACAAGAATATGACAATGGGTGAGAGAATGAGAGTAGAACGGAGGAAACTAATCGGATTGTATTCATCTCCTAGTGTTACCAACGAGGGGAACCAAGAGAAAAAAGTTAATGAAATTGTGGTTAACACTCAAAAAAGGTCTATGAAAGAGAGAATGATAGCTGAAGGTTTATGCCCGTGTTTTTATGGGTCTTGGCAATGTTGCATGAATCCGGACGTAAAACATTCGAGTCCCCTACCTACTACGCAACTTGCTACCGATCTTTATTCACCATTGATTCTATTTCCAGAACATTCAGATGTGATAGAGTTCTGTCCAGCTCCACAACTTATAAGTTCACAATCTATTTTGCAAGACGAACTGGTTGTTAAAAAACATACTCGTTTAGATCCACTTTCTGAGCTTTTGCAAGATTTTCCCGAGTTAGATTCTTGCTCCTCTAGTTATATATATGAGACTGTGGTGGAAGAGGAAGATGGTTTGTTGGTTGATCTAATGGCTAATGGGTATGAGCCTACAATTGAAGAACTAAAAGAACTGAAGTTGGAGGTTGAGCCTCGATCCATAGTTGAGATTCATAGTGGGTCTACGCTTATTCTAGAGGATGTCGATATTAAGGAGAGTGATTGTTCTCTTTCGGGTGGATATCACGGTGTGTATGACATGAGAAAGACGATCTATAGTGACCCGTTTGATGTGAGCATGAATATGGGGTACATTCGGGTGTCTCGAGCTGATTTTAAGAGTGACACGTCTTCGGATATTCGGGCTAGTGTGAAGTGTTTAAGGGAAGAGACAATAAGATTACTTGATATTATGTTTACTTCTCGAGGTGTTAACAATTGGTTAACCTTGCTGATTCGTGAAACATACTCCACTGATTTCTCATACCGTCAGCTAAGTGTGGAGGATTCAGACCTCACTAAAGGCTGATCATGGGGGTCGCGTTGGGTGCACGAATCGATAAAAGTGCACCATTATTGTAAAATATTGTATATTTGTTTGGATTCATTGCAGGTACCTTTGACGATGGACATTGTGTGATAGCTACTATGGAATGTCATTGAGTGCAGGCCGGTCTGTCACTAGCATTTTGCAATTAATGGTTGTAACCCGGCAAGTTGAAATTTCTTTTTCACTTTACCCTTCCGAATTTAATCTATTTTTGATCTTAAGTAATGGGGACATTACTTGATCTCAAGTGTGGGGTGGGGATGTAAATTCTTGCGGGTTGGTAAATTTGTGTTGGAAACATGAGTGTTGGTTTACATGTGGCTTGGTTATTTTGAACTTAAAAAGAGTGAAACATCATGTTTTAGGCCATTTTTGGGAAATTTTAAAATTTTTATGGTCTAATTTGTGATTTCAAAGAAGCCAAAATCGTTTCACATGTTCATTATTTTGGACATGAAATCCTACGAGTTCGGGGAACTCAATAGTAGGTCACCTGTACCAAAACGGGTGTAAACCGTGAGAGAGCGGTGATTGCATAGCGTGATTGTGACCGAATCATGTGCCAGATCAAAAACTTTTAGTATAGCAGACTTCCGAAACTATACCATTTTATTATTACATCATCTAATGGTGTGATACTGTGGAAAGAGGAGCCTTGAGCTTCACCAGTGTTATCTTTTTTAGGAACAATAGCTACGTGCTTGTGTTTGCTTAGACAACACAACCCATAGCCAAAAGCTATGGCACCCAAAGGTTTTTGAGATTTATCGGAAGTAAAGTCTTCCGAAAGATGTTTCAAACCGAGTGTCAATTGAAATAGATTGGCACTTCCGAGTGAGTCAGATCCACTCATTAAGGAAGTAAAGTCTTCCGACCATTCCACTTAGTACGTATACCTCTTAAGCTGTACCATTTCATTACCCATCATATCACGATGAGGTACTGTTAGAGGTGAAAGTCTTGAACTTTCAAAACATGTTCATTATTTTGAATGTGAAATCCTACATGAACATAAAAATTCATACGTAGGTCATCTGCACTAAGGCGGGTGTCAACCGTATGAACGGTGATTGGATCGTGTGGTCGAAGCCGGGCCATACGCTAGATCGAAAAATTTAAACAGGGCGATCTTCATTGTTTCTCCTAACAAGGACAATGTTGCGTCCGACCACTTTATTTAACCACACAGGATGTATCCATTCCATCCTAAAGGGATTCAAGTCTCCCGAACGACACACTTGCTGATTTGCTTCAGAATTTGTAGTCCAGACCAGTTGTAGGGTGACGAAAAATCTTGAAAAGTCATTGCTAAAATCGACTGAAAATCTACCAGGCCTCAACGTCAAACAGGGAAACTGGTAGTCAAAGCTTATCTCAATGAGGGAGATTTGCTAGCCAAATGAGAAGCGCACCATGATACACAAAATGTCAGTGATTGATCAGATTTCCAGTGGATAACCTCCGGAAAGGTAAGATATCAGCTTTTAAGCCTGATGAACCTCAATCTTTATAATTGAATTAACGGATTAGATGATCACCTCATGATTATCGATGATATTCGGACGTAATGTGTATCCTTCTAAGCACATTATTTTCTTACCGACATCTCACGATGTTAGGTACTGTGGGAGGCATTGGCTTGACCAATCGCGGGGTAGCCCGTATGGTTCTTTGGTTCGAGGGTTTCACCTTCTCGACTCATGGCGTCCACTTGTATCCACATTTCTATATTTGAAGACATTATTAGGTTCGAGACCCTCTACATTTATTTGGATTACATATTTGGTGCACGTTGTTCGAGTTATTATTATTGTGCCTATACTTTATTTGGGGATGTTGGAGATTTTGGGATTACAAGTGGAAGCCACATGGTAAATTTATTCTATTAAAACCGTACCCACGCTAGTATCTCTTTTGGCGCATGTTCGTTGGTTCTACTTGCACTTAAGAAGACGTTATCATTTAGTAGAAGATTATTTTTCGAGTCAAATTTTCTTGAGGATAAGCAAGACTCTAGTGTGGGGTGATTTGATATTGCGCATTTCTCATATATTTATTATGGCAATATCCGTCATTTTTAGTCTATTTGGATACGGTTTTGGTTATTATTTGTGATTATTTGGAAGATTATGATTTGAGAGCCGAGAAGTGATTATTTGATTGATTTATGGTGTTTATGGCGCGTTTACAGCAGTTTCTATGTTATCGAGTGACTTTGGTTGTACTTTGGTCGAGTTATAAGTAAAAAACGGATGTGATTTGCTGGTTACAGGAGTGCGCGCCGCGCGGAGAGTTGCGCACTGCGCAAATGTGCTTCGAGACAGACAAGGGATTTATCGACTTTGTTCAGCAAGTTTTCTTTACTACTGCGCGACGCGCACTTATCTGCGCACCGCGCGGATTAGGTCGGCCAGAAATTAAATCTTATAAATAGGGCGCAGTTTTCATCACTTGGGGTAATCTTTTTAGCAGCCGATTTTGGGAGCATTAAGGGCGATTTTCAGTCACTTTTGGGGAATTCCAAGGTCACTCTAACGCTCCAATCATTCCGATTTCATTGATCAATCTCAGCACTCATCAAGATTCATTGTGTTAGGTTGATTCTAAATTATCAAACAATGTTTTCTTTATTATTTGTCACTTTGATTTCTTTTGTTACCATGGTTATTAGCTAAGTTATTTAATGTTTCTCTAGACTTATAAACCTTTGTATTGGATGCTACTTATCAGTTATTCGTTTAATTTATGATGATTTGATGTTTGAATTAAAGAACGATTCTTATTGAAGCTATACTTTTCGATTCAATTGGTTGTGTACTTGTTTGATAGGACGAGATTTCATTAATTTAGTACATTAATTTACATTTGGTTTGTCTTAATTGGTTGTTTGCTTACTCGGAGACGAGAGTAAATTGAATTCAAAAGGCTAGACGAAATAGGGGTGAATCATACACAACGAGAGTTGGTGTGATTGTAATTCAAGTCTTCATCTCAGTTGAGATATTTGGTCACAATTAGGAGGTCTTAGGCTACGGGGAATTCCGTGTTGTGTAATCTTAATTGAAGTGTTTGCGCTGGGGAATTCCAGGTGAACCGACTAGATAGTTCACATACGTTAGATAATAACTGGGGCTTAATCAAAATGTATCCAATACTAGGTGTAAAAGGTCTAGACAAACATTCTTTCTCCTATTTGATTACAACTATCTTATTTATTTGTTTGTAGCTTTAAAGCTTAAATCTTAAAATACCAAAAATATTTGTTCTTTTCTGTTTTTTAGATTAAAATCATTATTGATTTGGCTAATCGTTAAATAGCCAACAAAACTTTTATCTCGTAATTTCTATTTCAATAGATTAACTTAGTTTAATTTTATTAGTAGCAACCTTAATTTTCACGTTTAAACTGTCCTTGAAACGAATACGGATTTACCAACTTTATACTATTGCACGATCGGGTACACTGCCCGTTAGTGTGTAGTAATCCTTTTTAACCGGTATTTTCCACATATAAATTATAGACGCGATTTTACACATCAATATACATATTAACTTACTACTTATCATTTAGCACTTAGTCAAATAATACACATGTACTAATAACAAGAAGTCAAGTAATATTTATGTAATGACTAGCGAGAGATAATTAAGTAATCTTAGAATTTAGCATATAGTGATAACATAGCATTAAACTAAGACTAAGTAAGTTTTACTTGCAAAGCGGCATTTGCAAGATTAATGTATAAGCTTACATTAATATCCAACACATGTACAAGGAAAGAGCAACTTTTGGTTGAGATTTGGTGACCATTCTAAGTATGTCTAGATACATTATAGATGTATATGTTTTCCTATAACACTTACGTGTTATCCTTAATCTAGGCTTAATCGTCATTAAGGTGTCATTAGGCGTGATTAACTAAGATTAGTGTTCTAGTGACCAAAACTCCTTAGGAAATGAAGGAGGCAACTATCCTAAGCATTTTGAGCAGGTTTCATAAATTATAGATGCCCGAAAGTGGTCAAACATTTTTTGATCAAAATTCGGACAGAAGGTTTCTGCGGTCGACCCACGGTCAGCCGTGGAGTCGATCGTGCATCCCCGATTTCGTAAATCTGGGTGTAGGTCTCCACGGTCTGATCTGCGGTCGACCGTGGTACAGCCGTGTACCATGTTTCACATTTTAGGCTTTCTTTGGTTTTTGGTCTTTTGCTAGATCAAGTGTGGATTAGTGAACATGATGATTTATGTCAAGATGTCTATCATCACCTTTAGCTAAGTGCATATGTCATCATCAAAACACTTATTGTTATGGGTTAAGGTTAGTATAGTCATTAAGCATAATCTCATGTTAACCCACGTTCTCCCCCAATAGAGGTAATACTCAATGAACACAAAATCTAAATCACGAATTACTTCAAATTGAGACTTGAAACAGATTCCAAGAACTTCGATTATCATTTTGTGTGAAGCAACTAGATCCAAAACATCATGAAAAATAATGAATCGAGATGGACTGTTGTCGAACCTTCATATGAGCTTCAAACTTGCAAATTGAGATATAAGTTGTTTCAGATGTTGCTTCCTTCATAAAAGTGCTTTGAATCATTATTAGAATACTTGACATCCATCAAAACAAGCTGAAACATCCTACAATCGTCCAATTTGAACATGCAATTCTTTTTGTGAGCAAAAATTAAATTACAATCCTTTTCGGGCTTAGCTAAATTGGAGGTTACCTTAATTGTAAAATCGGGTAACTAAGATTACATTTTCGAGCCATTTACCCTAACTATTTTTGTAATTTTTTATCTACATGTAACAAGATTTACTATTATTATTTTAACAACTATTAATATGATAGTAAGTACGGAGTATTACATAATTTTATATAATTTATTATTACGAAAAAGCTATTTAGTGTATATAAATGAAAAGTTCGAATTCGGACTTGTTTACTAAACGAGCTTCAAAATAAGTTCAAGCTCGAGGTCGGGCTTGTTTGATTCGTCTCGAATTAAGTTTTTAAAGAGTCGAGCTCGAGTAGTTTACGAGTAGCTCAGTTCATTTATATCGTATTTATCATTATCCTATATATATATATATATATATATATTTTTTTTTTTTTTTTCAATCAGTATAAGTATTAACCTATCTTTTTAAAATTGAATATTTCACTTTGATGTAATTTTTTTTTAAAAAAACTACTAACCTAAAGCAATCCAACATTAACCCACACATACTTATTAAACTCCACATGTTGTTGATTATGACCTTTCGATTTTGCATGATAACTACACTACGTTTCTTCAAAGGACTTCACTTATGGCCACATGTATTTACTTTATGACATAAGTACTCGTAATAATAAGTAATCAATTCATATTTTTATAATTGGGTGTTGATAAATTTTAACATTAAAATTGAGAAAATTTACAACTATTGTTTATTGAGTTGTACTAAAATTCGTCAATGTATAAAAATAGTGAATTTATCGATTTTTGTGTTTGAATTTATCATTAGCTTTTTAAATATCATGACCAATTTATTTTATTTTATTATTCAAAAAATGTCATGTAACAAATCTGAATGTCATTTTGTGTGACAAAAAATACTAACCTAAGATAAATTTTCAACCAACAAAAATGTCTAGAAAAATAAATACATGTCTAACAAGCTAAATTATGAAATACCTATATAACAGCTACACTAATAAATTGAAAAACAGCAATACAATAACAACGATGACGGTTGAGAGAACGCCGACCACCACCGCAACAACAAACAATCAACACTAGCAATAACACCACCACCGAGGCGTTTCAAAATGAGTCTAAACCGCAAAAAGCCGCATCCTCCTATGGATTTGAAACCTATTCTCCAACATGATGATCGTCGCCTGGTCAAGACCTAAAGGCACACCCGAAAAAAATACACCCGCAAACAGAATCACGACCCCAGACCGCCCAAAACGACCACGTATCCCAAACTGGCCGCCAATCCCCGACCCCCCTCCAAGACCCGCCAACCTGCATCCACCATAGTGGTATTCACCAACGGGGTGAAAAAACCTGCCACAACCACCAAAAAAATAGAACACATCGGAAAGCCTCGGTAGCCATCACCAATAAAGTGGTAGACCACCACATGCCGCCGATAGACCACCGTTGCTAACAGGCATCAGCAACCAAAATCCGGTACCCAACGGTGACCAATAATGACTATTTTTGAAGAATCCATTTAATTCATTCATACGTGGACACTTGGTAGTTGATAGTTGTATCAACTTTTATGTGGCAAAGTTGTATCAACCTCTACCACCATCTTTTTACTCTATATATACACATTTAATTCTATTCACCCACCATTCACAAAATACTACTTATTAGACTTCTAGTTCTTGTCAATAATTTTAGCCCCTGTTTCCAAATCTTCAACCACAAATTGTCCACCACTTCACACCACGCCTCCGCCGCCGTCAAAATCCGACTACCATCATCATCACCGTCACTTCCCAATTTTCTCAATAGTGTCAAATTAAAATATGTAAAATTAGGATACCATTACCTAATGAAACATATTATCACTTTTAGTCTCCTTCCTATCATAACAATCACAACCGTCCACGTGTCCCAATTAAACATTGATGACTTTGTTAAATTATACTTTCAACTCCGATTCAATCTCATACTTGTCATGGCTTTCTTCGGTACTATGGTACTCGGGTTAACCGCATACCTTATGACCCGACCCAGAACCGTTTACCTTGTTGACTACTCTTGTTACCGCCCTCCAGATAACCTCAAAGTCAAATTCAACGTCTTCATGGAATGGTCGAAGCTACACGGCGGTTTCAATGATT
This sequence comes from Rutidosis leptorrhynchoides, assembly GCF_046630445.1. Lineage (NCBI taxonomy): Eukaryota > Viridiplantae > Streptophyta > Magnoliopsida > Asterales > Asteraceae > Rutidosis > Rutidosis leptorrhynchoides. The sequence goes on from NC_092334.1 coordinate 65,483,580, forward strand.
CTGCGTTGGAGTTTCAAAGGAAGATTCTAGAAAGATCTGGCCTTGGAGAAGAAACTTATCTCCCTGCAGCTTTGCATAAAATCCCGCCATCACCATCTATGGCGGCTGCGAGAGAAGAAGCTGAACAAGTTATGTATGGTGCTCTTGATAAACTGTTTGAATCAACAAATGTTAATCCTAAAGATATTGGAATATTAGTTGTGAATTGTAGTCTTTTTAATCCAACTCCTTCTCTATCTTCTATGATAGTGAATATGTATAAACTTAGGGGGAATGTTAAAACGTTTAACCTTGGCGGTATGGGGTGTAGCGCTGGTGTGATCGCTGTTGATTTAGCGAAAGATATGTTACAAGTGCATCGTAGTACTTATGCAGTTGTTGTCAGCATGGAAAACATAACTCAAAACTGGTTAGTTATTTTTTCACTACCACCGCAACTAATCTTTTAGTTTTTGACACTTTTTAATGAGTTTTTCACGCTTAAAAGTGTGAAAAAATATGACGTCAAAAATTTTATACCAGTTTTATAAACTTTGACACTTTTAAGCGTAATTAGATTTTCATACTTTACGCTTCTAAGTGTAAAAAATTTTGTAACACTTGTAGGTGTCAAAAAACATATTTAATCCGGATAGAGGTCTCAGGTTCGCGCAGCTTTGGCTCAGTGGACATGTGGTGGTGCCTAGCACCCCCGCCGGGCTAGAGGTCTCAGGTTCGAGCCTCGTCACCTACAAAGGATATTATTTGAAAGAAATTCCTTGAGGGTGGCCCAAAGGAAAGGTTTTACCGACCCGCTCCGGGACTAAGGTCAGGCCCGCCTGCCCCGTATGAGATGGTTTAAGGGTCGGATCCCCTTAGTGTGGTTCGGGTTTCCTGCCGAACACGTGTGTGTGTGCAAATGATGACTAGGCTTCGGTCCAGACTGATGCAAGCTTGCCGTTAAAAAAAAAACATATTTAATCACGCTTTATTATATTAAAAATAATGAAAGCGTCAAAAAATAAATTTTCTTTTATAGTGTACTTTCAAAGCTCCGATATTATGATTAAAATAAATAAAATATATAATATATAAATACATATAAAATAAAATATATTATAATAGAAGATGAAATATATATGTCTGAGATGTGCCCATATCATTTTCTATGACTGGATGTGACAATAATAATTTATGTACATTTTCAGGTATTTTGGTAACAGAAAATCAATGTTGATCCCAAACTGTTTATTTAGAGTTGGTGGTGCAGCTGTGTTATTGTCTAATAAATCAAGCGAAAAAAAGTCGTGCTAAATACAAGCTTATGCACGTTGTTCGAACCCATCAAGGTTCGAACAACACAGCGTTCAACTGTGTCTATCAAGAACAAGATGACCTTGGAAAAATTGGAGTTACTCTTTCAAAAGATTTGATGGCGATAGCAGGTGGCGCATTAAAAGCGAACATTACAACATTAGGACCAGTTGTCCTACCTATAAGTGAACAACTTTTGTTTTTCGCAACTTTAATTGCAAGAAAATTAATGAACACAAACGTAAAACCATATATACCGGATTTTAAGTTGGCTTTTGACCACTTCTGTATTCATGCTGGTGGAAGGGCTGTAATTGATGAGTTAGAAAAGAATTTGCAATTATCTAAAGAACATGTTGAGCCATCTAGGATGACGTTGCATCGGTTTGGGAACACGTCATCAAGTTCAATATGGTATGAGCTGGCATACACGGAGGCAAAAGGGCGTATGAAAAAAGGTAACCGTGTTTGGCAAATTGCATTTGGAAGTGGGTTTAAGTGTAACAGCGCCGTTTGGGAAGCAGTTAATACCGTTAAGTCGACGGATAGTAACCCATGGGCAGACTGCATCCATAAATTCCCGGTTGAAATAAAGTTTTAACTATTTCAACGTTTGAAGATTTGAAGAATTATCGAGTTGATGTTTGTTATACACACGTGTTTATGTGCGATTGGATGAAACGAACGTTGTTATAAATATTAAATAGCTGGTAGGTGTGTATAATGATAGGGGGATGATTCTCACACACTGTTTTTTGATCCTCACACACCCTTTTACCCTATTATTAGGGAGGAGTTCAAGTAAATTGGTGTGTGAGGATCAAAAAACAGTGTGTGAGAATCATCCCCCATAATGATATCTCTTAATTGATTTATTTATTTAATTTTTTTTTTTTTTGGCTAAATAACCATAACATATAACTAAGTCTTTCATCAATCGATGAAAAAGACGAACGAAATTACAATCGATCCAAAGACAAAACAAGGTTCGGAAGCAATAAACATACCCTAAAACTAAACAGAGAGTCTAAGCTAACTAAGCCTTTCTTAATTGATATACAAAGATTATTAAATGTCATTATTAGTTGTTTTGATTTTGGACAAGTCATGGAAAAAAAGGCAATGCATTTCCAAATCAAGTGTTTAGTGGTACAAACTTTATACACACGTGTTTAGTGTTTAAAGTGTTTATTGGTTCAGTTTTCAGTTTTAATCGGTTCGAGTTAATTGATTTTAAAACCTTTAAACTTATAACCGAAAAAACGTATCAAAATCGAATTCAAATATCGAAATTGAAATCGAAACCGATCCGAAAATTGAATTTGAATTCGGTTCAGTCTCAGTTAAAACCGAATTCGACTTCATAATCGATTTTTTTACCTTTTGCCACAAGAGAAACACACATTATAATATTAGCTTTGTAAAGTATCATAGTAAACTAGTATACATAATTGAACATATATGAAAATTTGAAAATTATAATAAATTTATAGAATTTCTTACATATTATTATATTATGAAAATAAACAAAATAATAACTTAAGGAAAAACTAAAAATATCTCTTTGTTAGTATAATGTAAGTTTTTTAATAAAAAATATTGTAAATGAAATTGTACAAAAATTTTATTGATTATTCAACATAAATACATATATATTTACTTGAATAAGAAAGTCGACTTGAAATGGTTAGTGTTTTAAAATGAAATGAATGAAATTGGAAAGATTATGAAATTAAATATTGAAAAGAATTTAAAAATCAAGTAAACATAATCTGACTAGAAAAATTCAAATATCTACTTAAATCATATATTCACATTTATAAAATAATATTAATAACTTAATATATTTATTTTATATTGTACAAACTGAATTCGATTTTATATTTGATTTCGTTTAAACCAAACTCAAAAATTTCAAAACCAAAACTGAGCCATAGAACCGAATTTTTACTTGGTTTCGGTTTTGCTCGATCTGCTCGAAAACCTTTGAATTCAAATTCGTTTGATTTTTTCGATTCGGGATATTTAATTTAAACTATTTCAAACATAATATTGAACACCCTTACCTTTTACACTTCTTTCTATACTTTTGCTTCAACTTACACAAATGAAAAGAGATTAAGATCAGGACATTTTCTATGATAGTAATACGTAAGGATTTTAATTTCGTTTGTAATACTCTAATGTACTTGATATAAAACAACAAACGTCATAATGTAATTATACCATAATACTAATTAGCATGAGTTACTATTCAAAAGGGCAGTTTCATCTTTTTACTCCATAGGGGCATTTTCGTGTATTACTTTCGATACTTAATAATTACTCCATCCGTCTCATATAAATTGACCCAAGACAAAAAACACACAGTTTAAGAAAATGTCATAAAAGTATTATACTTTCTGTTTACTTTCCAGTTTTACCCTTAACTTTTCTTTCTCGTATAATCATATCCACATACATAAAAGGCATAATAGAACTTAAGTTTCCTATTCTTTTCTATTTATGGCACCTGCATCTAAGCTCAAAGTCAAGTTAACGCTTGTTGTTTTTTTACCCTAGTGCTTACTTTCTGAGTATAAGTTAAACAAAAATAAAAATGATCAAAATAATTAAAATGAAAAAGATCTAGTTGTTTCATTTTGGCATGCAAATTGCATGAGATTTGCCAGATTCATTCTCAAATTGCATGCTCGGATCGGATCGGATCATGTAAGTAGTATCATGTAAGTGGTATTCTTCTTTTTGGTTGCAAGATTTGGTCGGTCTTTATTGGGTAGAATGTTCATCGCTCATTTACTCTCTTTTTGTTCACATCTAGCTAGCTAGCTAGCTAGCTAGCTGGTGCATGCGAAACTAAAATATATGATAGTACGTAATTGTAAATTTATTTGGATAGAAAGTTGTCCCCTTGCTCCAATATAAAATCTCTTGTAAACAATATTTATAAGAGCGGCATGTTATCCTGATGTAATTGTGAATTAATGAAAGTTTTAAGATTACGTGTGTATCATCAATTGACCATTTAGTGTAGCTAGATGATATACTTAAAAAATAATGAAAAATCGTGTGTACTTTTACCAAATCAGATTAACGCAGCGGATAGTTAAAATAATAATCTTTTATTATTTTATGAACAAAATTTAACAAGATTAAATTTTCACTTATTTAATGAAACATACACACGATTAATCTTTCCCAATGATCCAGTTACACCATAATAATTGTCATGAATATAAAACAAAAGAGGAGTTAACGATATATCTTTCTTGGAGAAATTGATGAGACGGATAGAAACCGACGATCAAAAATATGACCGTCTCTTAGGATAGTCCACACTATACTTCAAACAACCGTCAATGGATGCTAGTCCAAACCCAAGTAACTTATTATAATAATCATATTATTATAATAAACAAATAATACTCCGTAATTGAAATCTTCTTTGTTTTCAAAACGAAACAAGCAATAAAAAAAATTCTTGTGTCTTGTTTTCGATATCTTTGTATGTAATATCGTTAGATTTGGTTTTAAAAAGTCGTATTTCTCAAATACCTTAGGGGTATGTTATGTAACTTATAATTAATAATTTCTATCATGTCGTTTTCATTTGAATAGTAAATTAATTAATTTCGTTTCATTTACTATTCATATGAATAGTAAATGAATTAATTTCGATTTACTATTTTGTTACTTGAGTAATATATATACATCATATATATATATTTTATTTGACGTCTCGGTGTATATGTGTGTGGCCCCGAAGGCTCAAATGAAGTTGGCCATATAGTTATATGTTGTACCTTGCACATTAATCCTACAGACTCCCACTTGTGCATGGCACAACACCAAGTAACTATACAAACAATGGTAAGCGTCTAGCAACACGTCATTGTCCCAAAATTCATGTGAGGGTAGTTTCTTGAAACTGTTTATGGTAAGTGTTAAATGTCATTCGTCCTTTTGTTTCAGATACTTTAGTTAAACTTGAGATATGGATCATCGGTCATTCTCATTTGTTTAACAATTGTGTTTCTCGATCTTAGAACTGAATTAGATCACCAAATTAATTAAGTATCATCTTAATTACATATGGGTGCGGGCACACAAATATCTTATTCATTAATCGAGGAGCTCAAAAAGTATCTAACTCCAAACATTTTAGAGGAACAAATCCTATATTGCATACACGTGTCTATCACGAGCTTTACATTATACCCAATAATGGCCTTTATTACAGCCTTATTCAGGACAACGTTTAACCATATCAAAGTACAATGCTACACTCATCAAGACGGGCGTGCATCTCAAGTTTAAGGACACAAAGACATAATCACTAAAAGATTCACTACTGACTACGATCCATGTAGTGACATCTCATGGTTGGGTCATTCCAATATTCATCATCAATGAATACATATGAATTTTGGTCTCAACAAGTTAACTATTCATCATAAATGAATATAACCAAAATTTCACATTAATCTTAATTCATGTTATTCCCATAACATGACCGATTATGGAGATTTTGAATAATCAACAATTATTCATGGATTAAACATGCTAATATAGAACACAGTGATATAAATGAAAACGATCATACCAACTATATATCAATTCATTAATATAAAACTGCTTAATGTTCCAAAAATATCCAAATACTAAATTACAAATGAAAAAGATTAGCAGCATAATGAAGTCCAGTATTACTAGAATGATCATCATGCTTGTTGTGCATCATGAGCTTCATGAACGGGTCAGCCACATTATCATTTGTATGAACCTTTAAGAATACTAATATCATTCCTCTTAATGACTTAATGAATATAGTCAAACTTTTGAAGAATGTGCCAGATACTTTTATGTACATGTGATTCTTTCAAAAGTATATTAACACTCGAACTATCACAGTACATATTATAGAAGATTAAGGGCCTGTTTCTTTATGGATTAATGAGCTTAGTTGAGCCAATACATTAATCGGTAATTTTATATGCTGTTTACTTGCAACTTAAAAAAATAAATTAACTAGATGAAGGCATTATTCGGTAAGTTGAAAAAGTGTACTTGTCCCCATATAGCTCCTCCTTAATCCACCATTTCCCCAGATTACCCTTCTTTCTATTTTCTTTCATCTTCTACCTACAATATTATCCCAAAATCAAAACTTTCATAATATTACCGTCGCTACTTCAGTGTCCCATACTCCGGCGACCTGTACTGTGGTGACCTTTGCACACCATCACATGTTCTCAGACGTATTTGTGTATGTAATTGATGAACAAAATCCGTGAAATTTCATTTTAATTAGTGAAGCCCTTTCTTTAAAAGAGTTGTTGGTGTTCATCGTGATATCTTTGTGTTACACAGAAAAGAAAATGGGGGTGGTGTTGTCATAATTTGGGTAGGTAGGTTAAATAGTGCAGACTACATTATTTATTACTGTTATTTAAAATGATTTTCACATGTTTTAGATTAATTCTTGATTTGTTGCTTTTGATTTTTTTAATACGGATGTTGTTTGTTATAAATATTTCATCAATTTGTTGTTTTGTTCCTCGTGATGTACTGATGTCTCGATGAGCCGTTTGTTGTTAAATAGAAATTAATTAATATATAGTTTAGGGGTAAAATTGTAATTCTCGCTATCTAGATGTTTTATTCAGCATAAAAAGTAAACATGATTACTCATTTAATGATTACTGGATATAGTCATTCTATATCCGTATTGTCATCTATATCCATATATGACTTAATCAGTAAAAAAGTAAACAGCCCCTAAATGTTGTGTACTACTCTGAGTATAACAACAAACTTTCTTATCCAGACAGCTTTCTGAGCAGCTTCTCAGTCAACAATGTATTCTGCTTTTTTGTAGATTGTTCAATAGTGCTCTGCCTAGAGCTCTTCGAATCAACTGTCGTGCCCATCATGACAAAGAAACAACGTGACCGGATCGAGAATCATCTTGATCAGTTTGGAAACTAGAATCAGTATAAAACTTAATACTTAACTCTTCTTCCAAACCACTGTAAACCAAGAACATATCATTAGTACTCTGCAAATACTAAAGAATATTCTTAACAACAATCCAATATACTTCACCTGGATTATGTTGACAATGACTCGTCAAACTCAAAACTAATGAAACATCGAGTATAGTACATATCATGGCATACATAATGGATCATATAGCCGAAGCATATGTGATACATTTCATTTGTCTCATCTCATCTGCTGTGATAGGGCTTTTGAGACTTTCTCACGGTTATGCCCTTTTGCATTGGCAAAGCTCCATGCTTGGAGTTTTGCATGCTAAATCTCTGCAAGATAATGTATGTGCTTTGATTCAAAACAATAAGCCAATTGGATATATTGTATAGATCATCATTCCAATAATATAAGTAGCTTCATCAAGATCCTTTATGGAAATACATTTTCCAAGCCAAGACTTGACATCTTGCAAGTTGGAATGTTATTTCTAATAAGTAATATGTCATCAATATATAAGATCAAGAAGACTACTTTGCTCCCACTAGCTCTAATGTAAACTCATGGCTTATCTTGGTTTTGAGAAAAATTAAACACTTTGATTTTCTCATTAAACTTAAGATTCTAGCTCCTGGATGCTTGCTTTAATTCATAAATGGATTTTAGAAGCTTGCATACTTTATTAGGATGCTTAGGATTCATAAACCCTTCCGGCTGAACCATATATACGTCCTCGCTTAGGTCGCCATTTAGGAAAGCGGTTTTGACATCCATTAGCCGTATTTTATTATCATGAAAAGTAACCATGGTAATAAGTATCCTAATTGTTTTAAGGCTCGCGACTGGTGAAAAACTTTCATCATAACCTTTTGTCACCAATCGAGCTTTAAAAGTGTTTACATTACCGTCCATATCAGTCTTCCTTTGAAGACCCATTTTTACCTCATTGTCTTACAATTGGGTAGAAGATCAATCAAGTCTCATACTTGATTATCCTTCATGGACTGCATATCTGTATTCATAGAATCCAGTCTTTTTCAGATTCAGGATCTGATATGGCCTCACGCAGCTAGAGGGTTCATCATAATCTCTTATTTGAGGTTTATCTGAATTAATCAGATAATTAAACCTCATAAGCCGATGAGTTCTACTAGATCTATAAAGTGCAGGTGTAACACGTTCTGGCTCACCAACAGTGCGCTCAGTTTCAACGTGTAGATTGCTAGTGCTTACTGAAGGTATGTTACTTTAAAGTACTTGAATTTCTTCAAGATCTACTTTACTCCAACTGACTTCTTGTAAGAGAAGATCTCTTTCCAGGAATTCAGCAGACCGAGCAGAAAACACGTTGTCTTCAGCTTGGTAGTAAAAGTAGTAACCCATTGTTTCCTTTATGTATCATACAAAGTAACATTAGTTAGTTCTGGGTTCTAATTTTTTTGAAGTGTCATGCTTCACGTACGCTTTACAACCCCAGACTTTTAGATAAGAAAACTTGGGATTCTTCCCATGCCATAACTCATATGGTGTCTTTTCTACCTTCATAGTTGGAATCACATTGAGTATGCCTGCAGCAGACTCTCATGCATATCCCTAAAAGACGGTAGTAGAGAAATCAGACCCATCATAAATCAAACTATATCAAGTAAAGTTTGATTCCTCTTACTCAGACACACCATCGTGTTGTGGTGTGTAAGGTAGAGTGAACTATGAGACAATCCCACAATTCTTTAGGTGGTCCAAAAACTCTTGACTCATAAACTCACTTACTCCATCGGAGCGAAATGCTTTAATGGTCTTTCCAAGCTGATTATCTACTTCATTTTGGAATACTTTTGAATGTTAAAATAGCTTTATATTTATGTTTCAGCAACTGAACATAATCATAGCTACTGTACTCATCAGTAAATGTAATGAAGTAAAATTAACTAAATCTATACATTGTTCTTAAAGGGCTACATACAACAGTATGTATTAGTCCTAAAAGATCTTTAGCTCTTTCACCTAAATCGGAGAAAGAAGCATTTGTCATCTTTTCACATAAACATGTCTCGCATACATCAAATGACTCAGAGTCAATTGATTCCAAAAGTCCATTAGATTGGAGTTTTGAAATACATTATTTGTTTATATGACCAATATGACAATGTCAAAGATAGGTCTTATTCAAGTCTTGTTTGAAGACTTTGACGATGTAGGTATACACAGAATTCTCATTTGAAATTACACTATGCATATCAATTTCAAAAATACCATCATGTGGATAGGTATTAAGATAAATATAATATCCTAGAAACTGAAATACCTAAGTGTGTAAATGCAAGTTCAATACTAACATCTTTCAAACTATGTCGCTCGCAGTATTGAGAGCATAATGCTATTGTTCCAATAAAACAATAAGACCACTTAGAGAAGTAAGTTCAGTGGTACCAATAGCTTTAACAAAAGCTTGATCCCCCTTGCCTACTTGCAAATCCAGTGTGTCTTTCTTCATTCTATTACTTCTTTTCGTTCCCTTCATATTGTTACATGTGTGAAGGCCACAACCAGTTAACAAAGCTCTAGGAATCACTAGAAGAAGTATATAACTATATATGGAATATACATGATTTGCTAGTCTCACCAGCATTGCCTTTTCTCAGCTCAGATTGGAATATAGGACAACTTCCTTCTCCAATTGCCAACCTTTCCACAATGGAAACATTCAGCGTCTTTTGTTGGGCTTTCCTTCTTGGAAGGTGGAATATTTTTCCTAGCAAATGATTTGTCATTTTACTTCCACAAAGTATTCAGCTTATTCTTTTTCACCCTTCAATCCTATTTCTTCCTGATCATCGAACAACATTCGATAATCATTTTGCTGAGAAGCAGCAACTGTCACAACAGGAAGAAAGGATATGGGTTCTAAATTTTATTCAACTTCCAATTATGCTTGAGAACAATTCTCAGGTTGCAGTGCCAGTCTAGGAAGTTTGAACATTGAGTTTATCCTTCTCCAACAAAGAAGGAAGTGTGTTTTGGTTTACGTTTTGATTATTTGACATCTACTACACATATAAAAATTCAATTTAGTATTTTCGATATTGAGCATTAATAAATTAACTACCCAAGTTTTTTATAATATTTTTTTTAAAAATAATTAATTTACGAAAGCCTAAGATCCACATAGAGGTTCCATAGCCACATCTGTTGATCAGCTAGCAGTTTTGGAGTCTATTGGTAGGTAGCGGGTACCAATTGCATTACAAGTACAACTTTTAGATCTTTATGGGACCTAGAGATATATGTAGTCCAACAAACCACTATTATCTAATGGCATGTTTGTCCCATCATTGCCTCGAACTCAGGTCTCACCATGAATACGATTTAAGTCGTCCAATTTGGAAACAGTGGAAATTCACGCTAGTCTCACTAGATCGAAAAATCCACCTCGTGGCTATAATTCAGCCTAGTCTCACTAGATCAGATAAATAACGAGGAGTGTTTGCAAGCTCATTGGATGGCATGACTTAAATTTGACGGGTATTTTGGAAAAAGTTTGTGTCAACGAATAATGCATGCACACAAGATTCGCTACGCTATTAGTTTAAAAACATTTTAACCAATTGTATATGTCGATTATGTTTGTGATATAATTTGTTATTTAATTTATAGTATATAAAAATAACAAATACACAAACGTGTATCGTTTTAAAACAGTTTTAAAAGATGTCATCCATATATATTATTTGACTTTCAAAATCATTTAACATTAAACTCGTTTGAGTTTAACTTATTTTAATATCATCAATTTTAATCTTTGAAACTCGTTTAGAGTTTTATTTAATGTTTTCATCAAAAACATATATAACTTGAGTATCAAAATTATTTAACTTTAAACTTGTTAGAGTATAACCTTTTAATATCATCAATTTTAATATTTGAAACTCGTTACCGGTTTTATTTAATGTTTTCATCAAAAACATTTAGCATATATATTCTAATCAACAATTATATATAAATGCAAAATTAAAACACAACCATGCATCACACACACATAGCCTAGCCCAAAAATCCTATGCTTGATTCCATGAGCCGACATGGGATCAAGAGGTCAAACTAAAGGTAATATTGTAGCTCCCACTTAATTCAAGAATTAAGTGAAAACTTGACAAACGTCATCGTTGTCAACTTGACCTGTTCGCCATCTTCTAAGTCAAACTCCACGTTGCATCTTTATCTTTAATCTTCATCTTATTACATTTATTTAAAATTGAAAAATATAACTAATCTAATACTTTTACAATTTAGAATAAACTTAAATACAATACTATGAAAATAAAAAATAAATATAATACAACTTTGGCTTCAAAATGGCCTTTCTTATAAAAAATAAATAATCAATATGACTTAATATTGTCGTAATCAACAATCACAACAGTCATACATATGTCCGGGCATTATGGGCTATGTGTGCAATCATAATTTTTAATAACTACATTGTTAAAACCTACATATGGCATGTCCATGGTTACAATGCATGTGTACAACCATGGAATGAAATAAACAACAATTATTCAAGCCATAATAAATAAATTCAAAATTTATAACGGTGACTTTGTTTCAGATCTTATTCGTGTGTCATGAGGTAACGACAAAGTTGACTTTCAAAACCATAAAGGTTTTGACTCTTAACAATTCACCACAAAGCTAAATCTAAAGAAAATCACGCGACAATTAAGATGGTGTAAAAGCGGCTTTGATACCACTGATGGAAAATCGTGTGTACTTTTACCAAATCAGACTAACGCAGCGGATAGTTAAAATAATAATCTTTTATTATTTTATGAAAAAAATTTAACACGATTAAATTTTCACTTATTTAATGAAACATGCACACGATTAATCTTTCCCAATGATCCAGTTACACCATAATAATTGTCATGAATATAAAACAAAAGAGGAGTTAACGATATACCTTTCTTAGAGAAATTGATGAGACGGAGAGAAACCTACGATCAAAAATATGACCGTCTCTTAGGATAGTCCACACTACACTTCAAACAACCGTCAATGGATACTAGTCCAAACCCAAGTAACTTATTATAATAATCATATTATTATAATAAACAAATAATCCTCTATAATTGAAATCTCCTTTATTTTCAAAACGAAACAAGCAATAAAAAAATTCTTGTGTCTTGGTTATCGTGCATAAGAAGAATTGAATGGAATCTTATTTTGTTTCCCAGTGATCGTTTTTAAATCACAAGGCCACAAAAGTAGTTTGAGATATTATTTGTTTTTGGTGTTATGTTTTTCTTTTCCATCTCATAACCCAACGAACGTATATATATATATATATATATATATATATATATATATATATATATATATATATATATATATATATATATATATATATATATATATATATATATATATATGATATACTCCGTTTGTTTGGTAGCAAAAAGCAAATCAAAAGAATATCTTGTTTTCGATTTCTTTGTCTGTAATATCATATTTCGTTTGATTTGGTTTTAAAAAGTCGTATTTCTCAAATACTTTAGGGGTATGTTATGTAACTTATAATTAATAATTTCTATCATGTCGCTTTCATGTGAATAGTAAATTAATTAATTTCATTTCATTTACTATTCATATGAATAGTAAATGAATTAATTTCGATTTACTATTTTGTTACTTGATAAATATATATACATCATATATATATTTTATTTGACGTCTCGGTGTATATGTGTGTGACCCCGAAGGCTCAAATGAAGTTGGCCATATAGTTATATGTTGTACCTTGCACATTAATCCTACAAAGAAATCAACTTTACAAAGAGTAAAACCGATCCTCTATTGCCTCTCATTCAAGACCGTCTCAACAATTTAAAAAGTTATGAATGAAAACAAATATAAGCCCCTATATATGTTGAATATGTTGAATGGAAGGTGAGTCAATACTCACATGACAATTGAATTGTTGTTGAATATTCAAAGATGGTTGGTGAACTAAATGTGATTAACAACTGGATGCATGGTGGATGCTAGTCAAAGTTGGCAAATACTTACCTAACATTTTGGTTGGTGCCTACCATATGATACGAAAATTTAATTCCATTTTAGACTTACCAACCTCAATCTCACTTACTATAAATAGAGGTATGAGATAGTTCATTCTCTTCATCCCAAAATCATTTCTTTCTTTCATGTACTAAAAGAGTTAAATAGAGAGTTTGTGAGTAATCTCCTAATTACAAGAGATATAAAGATTAATGTTTATCCTTGTAATTAGAGAGAAGTGTAATTCCTATTATTCTTATTAGTGAAGCGTTTCTTTCCTTGCCCGTAGTTTTTACCCTTTTGGGATTTTCCACATTAAATCTCGATGTCCTATTATTATCGTTATTTCAATTATTACTAGCAGTTTGCAATAATTCGGTGTCGCTTTTCTTAACAATTGGTATCAGATCTAAGGTTCTAATATATAGTGTGTATTAATCTACTTATCGTATGCTCTGTGGTTGCCACGGGAGTGGATCGCACACATCAGAAAATAAGTAAGATTAGTTTTACTCGATAAAAGTTTCGGGGTACTATTTCTTAAAAAATAGTATTGTCGAAAAGAAGATTGTAATTATAGCAATGTCTACAAAATTTGAAATTGAAAAGTTCAACGGGAGTAACTTCTCGTTATGAAAACTAAAGATGAAAGCTATCCTGAGAAAGGATAAGTGTTTGGCGGCCATCAGTAGATGTTCCGCTGAAGTCACTGATGAAAAATGGGAAGAGATGGATGACCAGTCTATCGCAAATCTTCATCTGGAACTAGCAGATGGCGTTTTGTCTAGCATTAAAGAAAAGAAGACGGCGAAAGAGATTTGGGATCACCTCGTAAAATTGTACGAGACCAAATCACTCCACAACAAGATATTCCTTAAGAGGAAACTTTATGCGCTGCGCATGAATGAATCTACTTCAGTTAATGAGCACATTAATTCTTTGAATACTCTATTTTCTCAAGTCGCTTCATTAAGCTGCAATATAGAGCCAAAAGAACGTGCTGAACTTTTACTTCAGAGTCTTCTTGATTCGTATGATCAAATCATTATTAACTTAACCAATAATGTTTTCTCGGAGTATCTAGTCTATGATGAAGTTGTGGCTGCTATTCTAGAAGAAGAAAATCGGCGCAATAACAAGGAGGACAAACAGGTCGGTTTATGACAAGTGGAGGCCTTATTGGTGTCAGGAGGGAGATCAACGGAACGTGGCCCAAGTGGGAGTCACAATCATGGTAAACCGAAGTCTAAAAAGAAGAAGACCTATACATGCTACAATTGTGGCAAGAAAGGTCACCTGAAGAAGGATTGTCGGAGTTTAAATAACTCAAATCCTCAAGGAAATATTGCAAGCACTTCAGATGATGGGACTGCTTTGGTTAGTGAGGCAGTGGTAGCAAATGAAGGCAGAAAGACATTTTTTGATGTCTGGTTATTTAACTCGGGAGGATCTGTATACACTTGCAATGATCATGAACTAAAGATCATTGGAATTGGAGATATCATTCTGAAGATGCACGATGGTACAGTTCGTACTATTCAAGGTGTACGACACGTGGAGGGTTTGAAGAAGAACTTATTGTCTTTAGGACAATTGGATGATCTTGGTTGTAAGATGGTGATACATGAGAAGGTCATGATAATCAAGAAAGGCGCGGTTATACTTATGAAAGGAGAAAAGGTGGGTGCTAATTTATGCATTCTGAAAGGCGAGACGGTGCAGGAATCAGAAGCATCTGTTGCTTCGAATAGTTCAAGTGATAAAGTTGCTATAACATGGCATCAAAAGCTTGGACACATGTCTGAGCAAGGTATGAAGATTCTTGTTGAAAGAAATCTTATTCCTGGTCTTACAAAGGTATCGCTACCTTTCTGTGAGCATTGTGTAATCAGCAAGCAGCATCGCCTGAAGTTTAACACATCAAATTCTAGAAGTAAATTGATTCTAGAATTGGTTCACTCTGATGTGTGGCAAGCATCAGTTCAATCCCTAGGAGGAGCAAAGTATTTGTATCATTTATTGATGATTATAGTAGGAGATGTTGGGTGTACCCAATCAAGAGAAAGGCGGATGTGTTTGAAGTTTTCAAAGTTTACAAAGCGCGGGTTGAACTTGAATCTGGTAAAAAGATCAAGTGTTTAAGGACTGATAATGGAGGAGAATACACTGGTGATGAATTTAATAAGTTCTGCAAACAAGAAGGTATCAAAAGGCAGTTCACGACGGCATAAACTCCTCAACAAAACAGAGTGGCAGAGTGGATAAACATAACCTTATTAGATAGAACAAGGGCGATGTTGGCAACTGCAAGCTTGGGGAAATCATTCTGGGCAGAAGCAGTAAGTACTGCCTGTTACGTGATAAATCGGTCACCATCAACTGCAATTGAGTTGAAATCGCCGATAGAGATGTGGACTGAAAAACTAGTTGATTATTCTGACCTTCATGTATTTGGAAGTGTGACGATCGCTCCAAATCCATATGGACAATACGTCATTCATCGATTTCATTGCGAGGTATTTGACCTCTATATGATACGTTTTGTAAACATTGCATCCTTTTGAAAAGGCACACCATAAATGAATATTTAAATCAAAGGTTTTCGACATCTGATGATTTCTACATATAGACAATCACTGTAAATAATAGTTTACAATAGTACTTCCGTTGACAATGCAGTCAAAATAAGATACATGGTGATGATTTGGTAAATGCAACGTTTCCTTGAAAAATATGCCATGTATGACTTCATGCACATAGCTTGTCTAACATATAAGCAAACAGCGAAAGACTTCTAGGAAACCTGAGAATAAACATGCTAACAAGTGTCAACACAAAGGTTGGTGAGTTCATAGTTTTAATGTTTCGTATAATCTGTATATAAAAATGGATCACAAGATTTCAGTTGTTTCATCCAGAAACGTTTATCAATAGATTCTACATAACAGAGCACCCTGGTAACTAAGCTTTAATGTTATAATGATAAATACCCCATTCGTTTTAATACACGCAAACCAACGTGTCCTAAACTCAAATAACACACGTCCGTTAAAAGGCTAGCGCTCTAGCTCGGACGGGGATGTCAAGCCCTATGGATCCATATACTGTTATTCGGGCACACCAGTCCATATCCTATGTACTGGCAGCTACTAGTTACCAAAGCTAAGGGATTTTCGGTTCAAACTCAGTGTAGAATTTAGTATGTGCTTGTATCCATTGCATTTAAAATAAATTACATGTATTCTCAGCCCAAAAATATAGATTGGAAAAGCAATTAAAAAGGGAGCAATGAAACTCACGCATATAAATATTGTAAAACAGTTAATAAAGCATTTACATGTATTCTCAGCTCAAAAATGTAGAGAGTAAAAGGGATCATATGAAACTCACTTTAGCACCATATAAAGTCGTTCACCAAAATGTGACTGAAACTCGGATTACCAAATAACCGTAGATCTCAACGTATAAATATCGAGATTCAATATTGTAGGAAAGTACTTAGACGAAACAGAGATGATAAACACTAGGTTTGACTTGCGAACAGTACCCATGAATATTACCCATAACCTCCATAGCTATAACCCATAATTTCCTTAGCTCTATCCCGTTTGAAAACCAGTTTTGAAAGTGACACGCCCATGACCTCGTCGTAATATTTTATGTATAATATTACTAAAAATATTAAGATTAATAATAATAATAATAATCTTAATAATAATATAATAATAATAATAATAATAATAATAATAATAATAATAATAATAATAATAATAATAATAATAATAATATATAGAGAGATCGAGAGATAGAAGGTGGATGGATTCAGCAAAGAAAATGCGGGCTTTTATAGCCATTTCTGATTTTGACAGCTCCGCGATCGTGGAGTTTTTGTGCCTTACAGCTCCGCGATCGTGGAATTCCCTGATCCAGCTCACACCTGATTTGTTTTCTTATTTGTCGACGTTTTATTTTAATATATAATATAATATATTTAATTTATATTAATTAATTATATATTATATTATATTCTCGTGCATAGTTGACTTGAAATTTTCGTTTCGATGTCTCGTACGTTGTCACTCGACTTGTGCCCCGGTTCCGGTTTCTCGAACACATTTTCGTATGCTTAGAAAACTATCACTTTACGTTTCGTGACTCGTACCTTTGTCAAAATATAGTCTTAAATTATCAATAAACTATACCACTCAAAGTATATCTTAATCTTTCTAGTGTTTTGGTCATTTACTTCTATAAATCATTGTCTCGTTATTTATTAATATAATAGTATTTATCAAACGTTTCATAACCAAGTTAATATCTATTCTCAATATTTATAAACACGTTTTAAAATACATATCGCAATTTATTCATATATCTAATTCTAACAGTTAATATTCCTTATTATTGTAAGTGTTCAAATTACGTTATTTAAACAAACACTTTACCATTTATTCCGAATACCGTTAAACATGAATGATTTTCCAAATCAACGTGGACCTCACAACATAAACTCGTAATAATATTATAATTCTTAAGGGACTTAATAAATATCTTTTAATTCAATCGTTTGGCATAATCTTTTAATTCCGTAGTTAAATATATCAATCAGATAATCAAACCAATAAGTTTAATGCACAGTATCATATACTCCACACTTTGTTACGTTTTCAAATTATAGTATATGTATCTATTTACATATAATTGTTCGTGAATCATTGAGAACAATCGAAGGGTAATTGAATAGTTCAAAATTTTGAGATTCAACTTCATAGACTTTGCTTATCGTGTCGAAAACGTTAAAGATTAAGTTTAAATTTGGTCAGAAATTTTCCGGGTCATCACAGTACCTTCCCGTTAAAGAAATTTCGTCCCAAAATTTGAGTGAGGTCGTCATGGCTAACAATAAAAATGTTTTCATGACGAATATGAGTTGATAAATAAAATTTTTATCACCGTTGAATAATATGGATAAAACAATCCAATTACTCGAAGCTTATGGGGGAAGTTATCGTAATAGAGTGAAATGGAGAATAGAGATGCGTCTTATCTCTTGACGTAGTAACGATTGATTTTCGGAATTTAAGGAATAGAAATTCTTCATTATCTAAATAAGATTTGATTCTTCGGAATTTGCGGAAATTAGGATTTTCTTTGATTAAATGCATAATCTGCCTCGATTGTTATGTCTGATATTTCGCTATAAATTGACCTCTTCCGTTTCATTTATTTTCACTACTCCTATAATCTTCTTCCTTATTTAATACTTCTTAATAGATTGTGAAAATGCTTCATCCAGTTATGATTCTTGATATACTCCTAACTTTCATATCTATCATTCTTCTTTTTCATCTGCCACCGGAGGAAGTTATTTTCTTCTACCATTACCTTGGGGTTATAGTGTTTTTCATTCTCCCGTGTCTTTATATTGCTATACGCATTGATATACATGGTTTGTAAATTTTGGGGTTGTTATAGGGCTTTATATTTTCTATTATATTTTGGAGCTTCATGCTTTCGTTTTCTCTTCCTGACTTTAAGTCAAGCGAATAATGGTCCAGAATTCGTAGGTATGAAGTTTTGGATGAACATAGTTAATGTTCTAAGAAGGGAATTGTAATGGCACGATCTTGATTTGTCAAATTACCAGAATATTCGGAAAAGACCGAATCATAAAGAAATATATTTTCTTGATATATTTAGAGATCATATAGAATGAAAGAGTTATGTAACATGGTTCATGATGAGGGTGGGATCTGTGAACCTTTATCACGTTCCATTAGAAACTCAGCATGACTTACTGTAATATAATCACGTTGATCAAGTGTCATTATATTATACTAATTCATGCTTCAGTTCCTAACACTACTTCAAAACATTCATATTTTAAACTTGAAGGTTTCAGAATTTAGAAACTAAAATAGTTTATTTTATGATGTAACACGGATAGCGCGAAGAGATGAATGGTTTCAGATAAGAATAGTTATGAAGATATCTCCAGAAATATCGAGGATATTTATAATGAAAGATACGATGATATCTTAGAATTTCAAAATATCTGGAATCAAAGAATAATGCGGAAAGTTTGTCTATGAAGGTTTAGAATGAGGAGTAAGGTGTTTGCTAACGATTTTAGCAGATACTGAATCATTTGGATCCTTTGAAGGTAGATTTCGTCCTTGTGATTTGTCTACAGCTTCCTTCATACTTTGCTCAACCCGTTTTTCTGTACCAAATTTTTCTCTTTTTCTGTGCTTTTCCAACACACTACTCTTTATCATCCAACCTTCGATTGTTAAAGTCGTTTACAGTTTTTGCTGCTTCATCAGCATTTTTCCAAAATTCGGAGGACTAGTTTCACAGTTTGGGGTGTTTTTCAAAAACTTCACATTCGAAGTAAGTAAGTCTAGGAGATAGACATTATATGTATGTATGTATATATATATATATATATATATATATATATATATATATATATATATATATATATATATATATATATATATATATATATATATATATATATATATATATATATATATATATATATAACTGTTGGCATAGAATTGCTGCGAAATTCGAAATACTGATTGCTAATTCCCAGTAGTTGGTATAGCAATTATTGTTACAAGATGTGGATGAGTACATGATAGGGTTTCTATGAGTATAATTGTTTTTCAAAAGATCAAGGATAAATGAAGTTGTTGGTAAATTTACTGCTAATGTGGTGGAACATAAAAGGTTCTCCGGTAACAAAAACGTATATACCGAAGTTTCAAGTTTGAAAGGTTGTCGTTGACTGGTTGAATGGTTGATAATACTGGATACTTTGAAAAGGAATTGCAAGATTATTTTTGGTAAAAATAACGCTAAAGGATCTTGCACAGTTTTGAAGTCAAAGTATAGCTTTGAAAGATGTAGAGATCTAAGAGTGATGTCACCGATTCAGAGTTATGACTTGGATTCTGATCCGTCAATATCAGAATATGTAATTGAATTTGTATGAAAACGATTGTATATCATTGTGAGTATTGTTAATAGTTTTTTAATCAAGGTTGAAGAATGTACAATATTACATATTAATTGTGAACTTATATATTTCCCGGGTATTACCTACCCGTTAAATATTTCACAATTAATATTTTGTACAAAAGAATTTTTATTACCGTCTTTATGAAAATATATGTATGTATATTTTCTTCAGATGTAATACAGATTTAATGAGTTAATATCATATTAAGCTCATTTGATTTTTGGCTTGAATTAGAAATGAATAATCTCTAAAACATTAGAGATTACATAATCTTCGCGGAGTATTTCACTAATGAAATAAATACTTCATTATTTATTCTTATTCCTCGGTGAAGGATGTTGATGCTTGTGGAATTTTGGTGAACCTTACAAGGAACCGATGATGTTTTCTGGAAAGTTTCGAGTATATCGAAAATGAAAATGTAAAATCAATTATGTAATTGAATAATACACTTGGTTTATTATGAAATGGAATTCATTGAGTTGAAACAGAGATTGTAGTTAACGAAGGTTAAGTTGTTAACGAAGGATGTACATCATAGCATATTAGTAATATGAATTTTAACCGAGTAGTTAAGTTCCATACATAATAGCTTAGTACAGAAAGATTTATTATGGTTTTATATATATAAGATATACATATAAATTCTTCAGATAAAATGAGTTATTACTTCATAACTCGTTGATACAATATACGCGTTATTGATTCGTAATGATGTCCACGGTGCTTTCTTGAACTGGCGGAGCTTGTGATGTAGCAGATGCTGTTGGTGCTGACATTGCAGACGGTACTGATGGTGCTGATGATGCTGACGGTACTGTTGATTTTGTGATATAACAAGTCTAGCTTGTAAATCATACACCATTTCGATCAGGGTTTCTACTCTATCTGATTTATGGTTAAGGCTAGAATAGATAATCTCTAAGATTATAGATTATATAATCGCCGTAGGATATTTCTCCGATGAAGTTATGAATCAATACTTCATCATTTATTGTTGTTGGTGCTCCTTGGTACCTATAGTGAGTATGATGTTGATATCTGAAGTACAGATTGTGATGTTGAAGCGTGTGGTGTGGATGTTGTTGTTGGTGGTGGTAATGGTACTATTGGTGTTGATGATGGTGGTACTGGTTATGTTGCTGGTGCTGCTGCTGGTGTTTGTAATCCTTGCACCATATTCTCCAAAGCCACTACCCGAGCGCAAAGCTTGTTGACTTCTTCTATTATACTGGAATGATTGGCGGTTCGGACAAGCGGATGAATAAGATTTAGAATATTGGATATTACGTAGTTGTTGCGGGCTGTTCTGGAAATGAGGGTGAAAATGGTGTTACGAACGGGTTCGTCGGTAAGTGCTTCAGGTTCTTCACCAAGAGGTGAATGTGGTGGATGGAAGGGATCGCCTTCTTCCTGTCTTCACTGATTAAGTAGATTACGAACCCATCCCCAATTCATCCAGAATAGATGATGGCTAATTGGTTGATTCATTTCGATTACGCTGCTTTCGGAGCTCGAGTGGAAATCAATATCGGAATAGCTGTCGAAATCTGAGGAATTCGAACTAGATACAGGATCCATTTTGTGTAATCAAGGAAAAGATTTTTGGAATGAAATAGATTATAGGACTAATTTGGTACTCCTCAATACATAGTTTACATATGTATTTATAATACCAGAATCCCATAAGTTACGAAGGATTTTACGGAAGATGTCAGGCAAAGTTTACTGTAATAGATATGCCAAGATATGAATTCTATCTATACTCTATCTATGCAATCAATGCAATAAGACGCGTTTAGACTTAAGATGATAGACAGGTAATTTCCGACAAGAAATGATAAGCAAAACTTTTGACATGCAGACACAGTCGAAGTCCAGACTTACGAATGCATCCTAACAACTATCAGTTCAACACACTAATGCAAGACCTGGTTCACTAGGACCAACGCTCTGATACCAACTATGATGATCGCTCCAAATCCATATGGACAATACATCATTCATCGATTTCATTGCGAGGTATTTGACCTCTATATGATACATTTTGTAAACATTGCATCCTTTTGAAAAGGCACACCATAAATGAATATTTAAATCAAAGGTTTTCGACATCTGATGATTTCTACATATAGACAATCACTGTAAATAATAGTTTACAATAGTACTTCCATTGACAATGCAGTCAAAATAAGATACATGGTGATGATTTGGTGAATGCAACGTTTTCTTGAAAAATATGCCATGTATGACTCCATGCACATAGCTTGTCTAACATATAAGCAAACAGTGGAAGACTTCTAGGAAACCTGAGAATAAACATGCTAACAAGTGTCAACACAAATGTTGGTGAGTTCATAGTTTTAATGTTTCGTATAATCTGTATATAAAAGTGGATCACAAGATTTCAGTTGTTTCATCCAGAAACGTTTATCAATAGATTCTACATAACAGAGCACCCTGGTAACTAAAATTAAACGTTATAATGATAAATACCCCATTCGTTTTAATACACGCCAACCAACGTGTCCTAAACTCAAATAACACACGTCCGTTATAAGGCTAGTGCTCTAGCTCGGACGGGGATGTCAAGCCCTATGGATCCATATACTGTTATTCGCGCCCACCAGTCCATATCCTATGTACTGGCAGCTACTAGTTACCAAAACTAAGGGATTTTCGGTTCAAACTCAGTGTAGAATTTAGTATGTACTTGTATCCAATGCGTTTAAAATAAATTGCATGTATTCTCAGCCCAAAAATATAGATTGCAAAAGCAATTAAAAAGGGAGCAATAAAACTCATGCATATAAATATTGTAAATCAGTTAATAAAGCATTTGCATGTATTCTCAGCTCAAAAATGTAGAGAGTAAAAGGGATCATATGAAACTCACTTTAGCAGCATATAAAGTCGTTCACCAAAATGTGACTGAAACTCGGATTACCAAATAACCGTAGATCTCAACGTATAAATATTGAGATTCAATATTGTAGGAAAGTACTTAGACGCAACAGAGATGATAAACACTAGGTTTGACTTGCAAACAGTACCCATGAATATTACCCATAACCTCCATAGCTATAACCCATAATTTCCTTAGCTCTATCTCGTTTGAAAACCAGTTTTGAAAGTGACACGCTCATGACCTCGTCGTAATATTTTATGTATAATATTACT
Organism: Rutidosis leptorrhynchoides; assembly: GCF_046630445.1. Taxonomy (NCBI): domain Eukaryota; kingdom Viridiplantae; phylum Streptophyta; class Magnoliopsida; order Asterales; family Asteraceae; genus Rutidosis; species Rutidosis leptorrhynchoides. The sequence continues at coordinate 65,507,128 of NC_092334.1, forward strand.
AAAAATATTAAGATTAATAATAATAATAATCTTAATAATAATAAAAATAATAATAATATAATAATAATAATAATAATAATAATAATAATAATAATAATAATAATAATAATAATAATATTATTATTATTATTATTATTATTATTATTATTATTATTATTATTATTATTATTAATAATATATAGAGAGATCGAGAGATAGAAGGTGGATGGATTCAACAAAGAAAATGCGGGCTTTTATAGCCATTTTTGATTTTGACAGCTCCGCGATCGTGGAGTTTTTGTGCCTTACAGCTCCGCGATCGTGGAGTTCCCTGATCCAGCTCACACCTGATTTGTTTTCTTGTTTGTCGACGTTTTATTTTAATATATAATATAATATATTTAATTTATATTAATTAATTATATATTATATTATATTCTCGTGCATAGTTGACTTGAAATTTTCGTTCCGATGTCTCGTACGTTGTCACTCGACTTATGCCACGGTTTTGGTTTCTCGAACGCATTTTCGTATGCTTAGAAAACTATCACTTTACGTTTCGTGACTCGTACCTTTGTCAAAATATAGTCTTAAATTATCAATAAACTATACCACTCAAAGTATATCTTAATCTTTCGAGTGTTTTGGTCATTTACTTCTATAAATCATTGTCTCGTTATTTATTAATATAATAGTATTTATCAAACGTTTCATAACCAAGTTAATATCTATTCTCAATATTTATAAACACGTTTTAAAATACATATCGCAATTTATTCATATATCTAATTCTAACAGTTAATATTCCTTGTTATTGTAAGTGTTCAAATTACGTTATTTAAACAAACACTTTACCATTTATTCCGAATACCGTTAAACATGAATGATTTCCCAAATCAACGTGGACCTCACAACAGAAACTCGTAATAATATTATAATTCTTAAGGGACTTAATAAATATCTTTTAATTCAATCATTCATAATCTTTTAATTCCGTAGTTAAATATATCAATCAGATAATCAAACCAATAAGTTTAATGCACAATATCATATACTCCACACTTTGTTACGTTTTCAAATTATAGTATATGTATCTATTTACATATAATTATTGGCGAATCATTGAGAACAATCAAAGGGTAATTGAATAGTTTAAAATTTTGAGATTCAACTTCATAGACTTTGCTTATCGTGTCGAAAACGTTAAAGATTAAGTTTAAATTTGGTCAGAAATTTTTCGGGTCATCACAGGAAGTCCTGTATACGCAATGTACAATTCTCAAGAAACGACAAAGTTGGATCCAAAGTCCAGAAGGTGTTTGTTCTTGGGGTATGTTGATGGAGTTAAGGGGTATCGTTTGTGGGACCCCACAGCCCACAAAGTAGTCATCAGCAGAGATGTTGTCTTTACGGAAGACAAAGATCTTGAAGATGTTAGCACTTCAAAAGAAACTACACCGATACAGGTTGGAAATGAATTTCATAAAGATTCTTCTGAAGCAGTACCAGAGCATGATGAAAATCAAGTAGTCGTTGATGAAGCTCCAGCGACTCGTATTTCTAATCGGGAACGAAAATGTCCAGGGTGGCACTCAGATTATATTATAGAAAGCAATGTTGCATACTGTCTTCTAACAGAGGAAGGAGAGCCAACAACTCTTCGCGATGCACTGAATCATTCAGATGCACCTCAGTGGATGACGGCTATGCAGGAAGAAATTGAAGCTCTTCATAAAAATAAAATATGGGAACTTGTGCCATTACCAAAAGGTAGAAAACCTATTGGAAATAAATGGGTGTATAAGATCAAGCGAAATGGCGATGATCAAGTGGAGAGGTATCATGCAAGACTGGTGGTTAAAGGATATGCTCAAAAAGAAGGTACAGACTTTAATGAAATATTTTCTCCTGTGGTTCGATTTACGACAATTCGAGTAGTTCTAGCGATGTGTGCTACATTTGATTTGCATCTAGAGCAGCTAGATGTGAAAACTGCATTTCTTCATGGAAATCTTGAAGAAGAAATTTATATGCTTCAACCAGAAGGTTTTGAACTACAAGGAAAAAAGAACTTGGTTTGCAGGTTAAAGAAATCTTTGTATGGTCTCAAACAGGCGCCGAGATGCTGATACAAGAGATTTGATTCTTTCATAATGAGCCTTGAATATAACAGACTTTATGCAGACCCTTGTGCATATTTCAAGAGGTTTGGGGACAATGATTTTGTCATTTTGTTGTTATATGTAGACGAAATGTTGGTTGCAGGCCCCAACAAAGATCGTATTAATAAGCTGAAGGCTCAATTGGCTAGGGAGTTTGAAATGAAAGACTTGGTGTAGAGACCCGTCCTAATCCACCTGGACGAAGTCATCAACATTTGGTCCCATTGCGAGGTACTGACCTAAATATGCCATGAATGACTCCAAGTAATATCTCTAGAATGAGCTAATGCACAACGAAAGATTTCTTTCATACCTGAGAATAAACATGCTTAAAAGTGTCAACCAAAAGGTTGGTGAGTTCATAGGTTTATCATAACAATCATTTCAATATATTATTAGACCACAAGATTTTCGTTTATAAATATATGTACATTCGCAAGTGTATAAAAGTATTCAATAAGTTGTTGAGCGCTTCGGTAACCATACTTAACATTTAATGTGGCATATTCCCTTTATTATGAAATCTACCTATACTGTACCAAGTGTAGTAAAACGAAGTACTATACAACCATTTACGATACTAGAGCGACTAGCCCGGTTGGGGTGGTCAAACCCGATAGATCTATCAATAGGATTCGCGCTTACATGTTCTTTCAACATGTAAATATTAGTTACCAAGCTATTAGGGAGGATATGCAAAGTGGTACAACTCAACGTAGAATATATTTTAAGTACTTGTGTCTATTTCGTCAAACATAAAAGCAGCGCATGTATTCTCAGCCCAAAAATATATTTGCAAAAGCAATTAAAAAGGGAGCAAATGAAACTTACAATACTGTATTTTGTAGTAAAAATACATATGACGATATTGAACAATGCAGGGTTGGCCTCGGATTCACGAACCTATATCAGTTATATATATTAAAACACTTAACCACAATCAAACAAGTTTATATATATTAATGCTTTAATAATTTTTGCGTCATGTTAATAAATAGATTAATTGTAACTATTTTATATATCTTATATATTAAATTCTTATTAAAGTATTTTAATGTATATTATTTATTACAAATATTATATAATGTTTTAAAGTTAATATTTACCTATATGGTTATATATACCCAAAAATATATTTATATAGGCTATGTAAATTAATTAATGTTAGATAATTATAAATAATAACATTTTAAAGAAATTAGCATGTAATATTAATATAGTCATGATATATGTAGTAAAATATATTTTTTATATAAGTATCTTTTGTTTGTTAAAATAATAATTATAATAATGCTAAAAATAATGATAATACTAATAATAAAATGTTATATATTAACACTTATAATAATAATAATAATAATAATAATAATAATAATAATAATAATAATAATAATAATAATAATAATAATAACAAAAATGACAATAATAATAATAGAAATGAAAGAAAAAAAATGTATACCCCTTTTATGAAGTTTTCTAAAAATAATAGCTCCAAACCGGACTCGAACCTGAGACCTCCCGCTCACACACAAACCTCTCAACCATCCATCAATTTTCTGTTTTCTGAACTATAACCAAACTTAATCTATATAACTCTTCCTTTCTGTTTTCTATTTCTCCTTCTTCTTCTCTTGTTAATTCGATTAGAGAATTAAAACCAAACTATTCAACTCATCACACAACGACTTTTGATACATTAAAATAATTATAATTAATAAAAATCAAATGTTTACATAAATTGTAAAGAGAAGAAAAAAGAGAAAAAAAAAGAAACAGCATTGTTGCTGCTGCAGTTTATGATAGAGAGAAAAAAAAAATGATTTTTGAGTTTGAGAAAGTTTTAGCCAAAGCTTGAAACACCAAAAAGGTTTCAAATCGTTCCTAAAATCTTTATCAATCGACAATTTAGCTTGAATTGCAATAACTAACTCGAATTTGATCAAGAACATTTGTTTGACTTTTTAATTTTAAAAGTTTGACTCCAAAATTGGGCTTCGGTAGAACGAATTGAGATTTGAAACTTTTCATGAAGTTTAAGTGGATAATTCCTAATAACTTCACATTTATAGATTTTTAAAATTGGTTCTCAATCGGGTTTTGGCTAAAAATATACAAGAACAGAGTTTCAAGCTTATATTCTGAGTTTTCTTTCTGTTTTTAATTTACTTTTCTTCACCAATTTGCAGTAGATATATATGGAGTACAAATTGTTGATGGTGCTGTAACAATATTCGATTTAATTTGTTTGTATTACGGTTTGAGTTGGACGTGTAACGAACATCCGACAGAAACAAAAAAAAAATATCACGATGTGATATAAAACAGATTAGGATCTTTATTTGATTTTATAATATATATATAAATATGTTGCTGATAATAATGCTGTAAATAAAAATAATAAAAATAATATTAGTTATGGAAATAATAATTATAATAATGGTAGTTAATAATAATCCTAATAGCAATGATAATAATAATTTGTATTATTATTATTTTTTTTAATAATATTTATAATATTAATAGTGATTTTAATGTTAATGGTAATTATGAAAATGATGATCTTATTATTAACAAAAAAATCATAATTTTACGACTGATTATAATAATAATGATATTAATATTAATAATAATACTAATAATAATAATATTAATATCAATATTAACATTAGTAATAATAATAAAAGTAATAATAATAATATTGATATATCATTTATATTCTAGCTTGTAATTTCAAATAATATATTACTTTACATTTTATTACTTATATAATATTCATTCTATAAAATAACATATTTGAATATTTGAATATTTATATATGTTTTATAAATATTACAACATACATATTATATTAATTGTGTATAGAATTCATACATATATTTATTTTAATAACATCTTAATTATTTTGTATATTATTCTACATATTTAATTCAGATGATTTAATGTATTATATTAATTCAGCATAATATATACATTTATTTCTATATTTACATATATGTATTTATTTACTTACACCATTGTTCGTGAATCGTCAGAAATAGTCACAGGATAATTTAATATATGATAATAGTTCAAAAATTTTGAGATTTAGTTTAATAGACTTTGCTTATCGAATCGAAATCATATTAAGATCAAGTTTAAATTTGGTCGGAAATTTTCGGGTCGTCACAGTACCTACCTGTTAAAGAAATTTCGTCACGAAATTTGAGTGAGGTGGTCATGGCCAACAATAAAAATATTTTCATGACGAATATGAGTTGATAAATAGAGTTTTATCATCATTGAGTAATATGGATAAAACAATTCGATTATTTGAAGAGTACGAATGAAGCTATCACTAAATAGTGAAATGAGAAAGAAGAGTTTCATCATATCTTTTAACTAGTCATGGTTGATTCCCGAAATTCAAGGGATCTAAAGAAAATCTTCGTAATAAGATTTGGTTCTTCGATAATTAAGGAAATTAGGATATTTTTTTGGTTAAATACAACAATCTACTTCGATTACTCTGTCGGATATTTCGCTATAAATCTACTCCCTTCGTTTCCTTTATATTTTGAAGATCCATACTTTTGTTTTCTTTTCTCGACTTTAATTCAAGCGAATAATGATCCAGAATTCGTAGGTATGGAGTTTTTAATGAACATGACTAATGTTCTAAGGGGAAAATTGTAATGGCACGATCTTGATTGGTGAAATTACCAAAATTTCAAGAGAAAAGATAGAACTATCAAGAAATTATGTTCTTGATATTTTTGGAGATTAGATATAATGTAAGAGTCGTGTAACATGGCACATAATGACATTAAGATCTGTGAATCATCACGTTCTATTAGAAACTCAGCATGACTTACTGTAATATAATCACGTTGATCAAGTGTCATTATATTATACTAACTCATGCATCAATTTCCAATACTACTTCAAAACATTCACAATTCAAACTCGAATTTTAGAGGAATTTAGAAACTAAAGTAGATTCCTTTATGATGTAATATAGATAGCACGAAGAGATAAATAATTTCGGACGAGAATATTTATGAAAATATCTTCAGAAATATCGAAAATATTTATGATGATATTTTGGAATTTCTAAGTTCGATGGTTGATGAAGAAAGATTTTTCGCAAGATTTTAACATGAGTACGAAGCAAGGTATTCGTTGAAGGTTTCATCGGATCCAGAATTACATGGATTCTTTGAATATATGGTATGGTCCTTGTATTTGGCCTTGGTCTCTTTTATGGTTTGCTCAATCTATTTTTCAATACCAAATTTTCTATCGAGCGTTCCTAACACTCCCTTCTTTATCATCAAACTTTTGGCCGTTTAGACCATCTACAATTTTTCTGTTTCCTCTGCATTTAATGCTACCATACCTGAATCATCGGTTATCAATTCGAGGTGGTTTCAAGAGAATTTTATTTTTAGATGATTAAACGCTGATGGTAATATGGTGGAATATAAAAGGTTCCCCGGTAACAATAAAAGAGCACGCATATATATCAAGGTTATAATTAGGTTGTTTCGAATGAAAAGTCGAAGTTGATTTGTTGGAGCTGTGACAAAATTGGCTAAATTTAAAAGGAATTGCAAAGTTATTTTCGGTAATAACAACGCCAAAGGAGCTAATAAAGATACGTGTTAAACGTTTACTCAAGTTCCGAGTATTTTCAAGTGCATCACTATATACATCAATCTCTTCTTACGTAGATGAAGTGCGGTTGGTTCATCCTCTCCATTGAGGTGTTTTCAAGAATCATGAAAGGTTTGAACGCCATTGTAATCATCAAGATACAAATTGAGGTTTACGATGAAATCAAGTGGCAAACTTGAAGAATTGCTTAGTTTCATATGTTATAATCAATATTTTAATTCATTTTAATTGTCCAATATTATTAGTCCACAGTTGATAGTCCATATTTAACAATCCAATGATTCATATATAGTTTAATATATAATATTCGAACTAATTAATACGTATCGTGACCCGTATACGTCTCAAACTCGATCACAACTCAAACTATATATATTATTGTAGAATCAACCTCAACCATGTATAGCTAACTCCAGCATTACTGCATATAGAGTGTCTATGGTTATTCTAAATAATATATATAGATGCGTCGATATGATATGTCAAAACCTTGTATACGTGTCCCGATATTTAAAGTGCGTAAAATAAATAACAGAAATTAAATGACGATAAATAAAATTGCGAGAATTAAAATTGCGATAAATAAAATGCGATAAATAAATTGCGATAAATAAATTGCGATAAATAAAAGGTAATACGGAATTAACAGTTAGCTAGGAATAGTTAGCGTGGATTCTTAACAAAATTTCTCATAGTTAATTTGTTAGTTTCTAACAAATTTTATTTTGTCCAATGTTTTCTTCATTATGCCACTTGTTGGATTCTGGTAAATCAAAATCCAAATATGAAATTGGATGAAAATGGTCATTCTGCGGTGAACAGATACGTATATCGGTGGTTGTAAGTAGGATAGTGAATGACTGTTGAATTAGATACGAAGAATGTACAGTTTAACTTATTAATGTGAAATTTAAATATTCCTCGGGTATTACCTACCCGTTAAAATATTTTCACCATTAACAGTTTGTACGAAAGAATTTTTAATTACAATCTTTATGAAAATATACTTACATATATATTTTCTTCAGATGTAATCATAGATTTAATGAGTTAATATAACATTAATCTCATTCGATTTACCGTTATAACTAGAATACATAATCTCTAGAACATTAGAGATTACATAATCGCCATGAAGAACGAAGATAATTGATGTAGAACGATACGTAGAACGATAATTATACTCGAGGTACTGAATGGGAAGTTGAGGCACGTGGTGTTGAAACTTGGGTTGTTGGTGGTACTGGTGATGTTGCTGAAGCTGGTAAGTTTTGCACCATATTCTCCAAATTGATTACTCGAGCGCGAAGTTCGTTGACTTCTTGTATTACTCCGGGATAATTGTCGGTTTGGACGTGCGGATGAATAAGATTCAGAATTTTGAGATAGTATATAATCGTGGCATGATATTCAGGAAAGGAGGATGAAAATGGTGTTGCAGATAGGTTCGCCGGTAAGTGCTTCAGGTTCTTCGCCAAGAGGTGAATTCAGTTGATGAAAAGGATCGCCTTCTTCTTGTCTCCATTGTTTAAGTCGACTACGAACTCATCAGATGAATTGGTGATGGATGATTGGTTGATTCATTCTGATGACACTGCTTTCGGGGCTTAGGTGAAACTCTATGTCGGAATAGCTGTCGGAATAACTATCGGAATAGTTATCAGAATCTAAGGGACTCGAACTGGTTGAGGGACTCATCTCGTACGATCAGATGAAGGATTTTCGATAATAAATAGAATAGGATGTAGATTAGTACCCTGCAATACATAATTTACATATGTATATATAATACTAAAATCCCATAAGTTACGAAGGAATCTACGGAATATGTTAGGCAAAGTTTACAGTAACAGATATGCTAAGATATGAATTTTGTCTATACACTAATCATGCAATCCAGGCAGTAAGATATATCAAGATTAAGAACGATAAGCAAGTGATTCCCTAATAATGATAAGCAGGAAATTTTCGACACGAAATGATAAGCAAAACTTTTGACATGCAGACACGGTCGAAGTCCAGACTCACTAATGCATCTAATCAACTATCAGTTAGACACACTAATGCAAGACCTGGTTCGCTAAGACCACCGCTCTGATACCAACTGTAGAGACCCATCCTAATCCACCTGGACGAAGTCATCAACATCTGGTCCCATTGTGAGGTACTGACCTAAATATGTCATGAATGACTCCAAGTAATATCTCTAGAATGAGCTAATGCACAGCGGAAGATTTCTTTCATACCTGAGAATAAACATGCTTAAAAGTGTCAACCAAAAGGTTGGTGAGTTCATAGATTTATCATAACAATCATTTCAATATATTATTAGACCACAAGATTTCCGTTTATAAATATATGTACATTCGCAAGTGTATAAAAGTATTCAATAAGTTGTTGAGCGCTTCGGTAACCATACTTAACATTTAATGTGGCATATTCCCTTTATTATGAAATCTACCTACACAGTACCAAGTGTAGTAAAACGAAGTACTATGCAACCGTTTATGATACTAGAGCGACTAGCCCGGTTGGGGTGGTCAAACCCGATAGATCTATCAATAGGATTCGCGCTTACATATTCTTCCAACATGTAAATATTAGTTACCAAGCTATTAGGGAGGATATGCAAAGTGGTACAACTCAACGTAGAATATATTTTAATTACTTGTGTCTATTTCGTCAAACATAAAAACAGCGCATGTATTCTCAGCCCAAAAATATATATTGCAAAAGCAATTAAAAAGGGAGCAAATGAAACTCACAATACTGTATTTTGTAGTAAAAATACATATGACGATATTGAACAATGCAAGGTTGGCCTCGGATTCACGAACCTATATCAGTTATATATATTAAAACACTTAACCACAATCAAACAAGTTTATATATATTAATGCTTTAATAATTTTTGCGTCATGTTAATAAATAGATTAATTGTAACTATTTTATATATCTTATATATTAAATTCTTATTAAAGTATTTTAATGTATATTATTTATTACAAATATTATATAATGTTTTAAAGTTAATATTTACCTATATGGTTATATATACCCAAAAATATATTTATATAGGCTATGTAAATTAATTAATGTTAGATAATTATAAATAATAACATTTTAAATAAATTAGCATGTAATATTAATATAGTCATGATATATGTAGTAAAATATATTTTTTTATATAAGTATCTTTTGTTTGTTAAAATAATAATTATAAAAAAGCTAAAAATAATGATAATACTAATAATAAAATGTTATATATTAACACTTATAATAATAATAATAATAATAATAATAATAATAATAATAATAATAATAATAATAATAATAATAATAACAAAAATGACAATAATAATAGAAATGAAAGAAAAAAAATGTGTACCCCTTTTATGAAGTTTTCTAAAAATAATAGCTCCAAACCGGACTCGAACCTGAGACCTCCCACTCACACACAAACCTCTCAACCATCCATCCATTTTCTGTTTTCTGAACTATAACCAAACTTAATCTATATAACTCTTCCTTTCGGTTTTCTACTTCTCCTTCTTCTTCCCTTGTTAATTCGATTAGAGAATTAAAACCAAACTATTCAACTCATCACACAACGACTTTTGATACATTAAAATAATTCTAATTAATAAAAATCAAATGTTTACATAAATTGTAAAGAGAAGAAAGAAAAAAAAAACAACATTGTTGCTGCTACAGTTTACGATAGAGAGAAAAAAAATTGATTTTTGAGTTTGAGAAAGTTTTAGCCAAAGCTTGCAACACCAAAAAGGTTTCAAATCGTTCCTAAAATCTTTATCAATCGAAAATTTAGCTTGAATGGCAACAACTAACTCGAATATGATCAAGAACATTTGTTTGACTTTTTAATTTTAAAAGTTTGACTCCAAAATTGGGCTTCGGTAGAACGAATTGAGATTTAAAACTTTTCATGAAGTTTAAGTGGATGATTCCTAATAACTTCACATTTATAGATTTTTAAAATTGGTTCTCAATCGGGTTTTGGCTAAAAATATACAAGAACAGAGTTTCAAGCTTATATTCTGAGTTTTCTTTCTGTTTTTAATGTACTTTTCTTCACCAATTTGCAGTAGATATATATGGAGTATAAGTTGTTGATGGTGCTGTAACAATATTCGATTTAATTTGTTTGTATTACGATTTGAGTTGGACGTGTAACGAACATCCGACAGAAACAAAAAAAATATCACGATGTGATATAAAACAGATTAGGATCTTTATTTAATTTTATAATATATATATATATATATATATATATATATATATATATATATATATATATATATATATATATAAATATGTTGCTGATAATAATGTTGTAAATAAAAATAATAATAATAATATTAGTTATGGAAATAATAATTATAAAAATAGTAGTTAATAATAATCCTAATAGCAATGATAATAATAATTTGTATTATTTTTATTTTTTTAATAATATTTATAATATTAATAGTGATTTTAATGTTAATGGTAATTATGAAAATGATGATCTTATTACTAACAAAAAAATCATAATTTTACGACTGATTATAATAATACTGATTTTTATATTAATAATAATACTAATAATAATAATAATATTAATATCAATACTAACATTAGTAATAATAATAAAAGTAATAATAATAATATTGATATATCATTTATATTCTAGCTTGTAATTTCAAATAATATATTACTTTACATTTTATTACTTATATAATATTCATTCTATAAAATAACATATTTGAATATTTGAATATTTATATATATTTTATATATATTACAACATACATATTATATTAATTGTGTATAGAATTCATATATATATTTATTTTAATAACATCTTAATTATTTTGTATATTATTCTACATATTTAATTCAGATGATTTAATGTATTATATTAATTCAACATAATATATACATTTATTTCTATATTTACATATATGTATTTATTTACTTACACCATTGTTCGTGAATCGTCGAAAATAGTCACAGGATAATTTAATATATGATAATAGTTCAAAAATTTTGAGATTTAGTTTAATAGACTTTGCTTATCGAGTCGAAATCATATTAAGATCAAGTTTAAATTTGGTCGAAAATTTCCGGGTCGTCACACTTGGGTGCCGCAAACAAGATTCTAGGGATGCAAATTGACCGAGATAGAGATAATAGGAAGATTTGGCTTTCTCAAAAGAATTATTTGAAGAAAGTCTTGCAGCGCTTCAATATGCAAGATAGTAAGCCAATCTCAACCCCACTTCCTATTAATCTCAAGTTATCCTCCGTTATGTGTCCTAGCAGTGAATACGAGAGGAAGGAGATGTCTCGCGTACCATATGCATCAGCAGTGGGAAGTTTAATGTTCGCAATGATATGTACAAGACCAGACATTGCACATGCAGTGAGAGTAGTTAGTCGGTACATGGCGAATCCTGGTAAAGAGCATTGGAATGCGGTAAAGAGGATCCTTAAATACATCAAGGGCACCTTAGATGTTGCATTATGTTATGGAGAACCGAAATTTATTGTCAAAGGGTATGTTGATTCAGATTATGCAGGTGATATCGATAAAAGTAAATCTACCACTGCATATGTTTTCACACTTTGTGGTGGAATAGTAAGATGGGTTTCAAAACTGCAGTCGGTTGTAGCCACGTCAACAACAGAGGCAGAATATGTAGCAGCTACTCAAGCTACTAAAGAGGCAGTATAGTTGAAGATGTTGTTGGAGGAACTCGGGCACAAACAAAAGAATATCACTCTATTTTGTGACAACCAGAGTGCCTTGCATCTTGCAAGGAATCCAGCATATCATTCAGAGACAAAGCATATACGAGTTCAGTATCACTTCGTTCGTGAGAAAGTGGAAGAAGGAACCGTGGTTATGCGAAAAATTCATACTGACGACAATGTAGCTGATTTTCTAACAAAGTTAATCAACCGTGACAAGTTTATTTGGTGCCGTTCCTCATGCGGCCTAACAGAGACGTAAGCAACATCATTGGCAAGGAAGGATTATCGTGTGAAGATTAATTGGGCTTCAATCAAATCTTCAAGTGGGAGATTGTTGAATATGTTGAATGGAAGGTGAGTCAATACTCACATGACAATTGAATGGTTGTTGAATATTCAAAGATGGTTGGTGAACTAAATGTGATTAACAACTGGATGCATGGTGGATGCTAGTCAAAGTTGGCAAATACTTACCTAACATTTTGATTGGTGTCTGCCATATGATACGAAAATTTAATTCCGTTTTTGACTTGCCAACCTCAATCTCATTTACTATAAATAGAGGTATGAGATAGTTCATTCTCTTCATCCCAAAATCATTTCTTTCTTTCATGTACTAAAAGAGTTAAATAGAGAGTTTGTGAGTAATCTCCTAATTACAAGAGATATAAAGATTAATGTTTATCCTTGTAATTAGAGAGAAGTGTAATTCCTATTATTCTTATTAGTGAAGCGTTTCTTTCCTTGCCCGTGGTTTTTACCCTTTTGGGGTTTTTCACGTTAAATCTCGGTGTCCTATTATTATTATCGTTATTTCAATTATTACTAGCGGTTTGCTATAATTCGGTGTCGCTTTTCTTAACAATATACATATAGAAAAATTTAATCCAGGCGTAACAATGATACTAATATTTATCAATACAAAAAAAGTTTTTATCAAAGTGTTATTTTCCTAAATATTGATCATCTAATTGTTTTTTATTTAATTTAATTGAATACTTTGATAATATATATTTATTTATTTATATTTTAGGGTCCTTCTAAATATGTGGGCTCGGCGGTTGCACATCTTGCCTCTGTTCGAAGACGTCTCTGACTCTATTGACGGGTCTCTCAATCTACATGTGAGAGAAAAATTGCATAAGTACTCATTGATCCATTGACGGGTCTCTCAATCTACATGTGAGAAAAATTGCATAAGTACTCATTGTTATAAAAGGGAAGAGCGAAATCAACCTATATATGCATATGGATGTTTCCAGAAAAAAGACGGTATTATTCTATTTTTTATCCAAAATAAAGTAAATCAAGCTATCTGAAAAGTGTGGATATTCATACATATATATAAAGCAGATACGGAACATTATACCCGTAAGCCAAAACATCATTAGAAGCTTTATATTAAACAGGCAAAAGGGCAAAGCCCCCTTAATAGGACCCCATTTGGATGGGCTGAAAGAGATAAATTGGTCCAATATTATTATATATTTTTGATAACCTCATATTTCAGATTTTGGTTTGGTACGATATATCTTTTTATGTCCAAGAATCGCTTTACAAATTTCCACCTCAACGAAACCCTGGGATTTTGTCTAATATCTCATCGATCTTTTGAACCACGTACCAATTCACGTAATCTGATAATCATATTCTTAGAGGATATGTTATGTGCCCATGTTAGCCCGTTCGTATCTCACTCTAGTTTGTATAGAGCCCAAACCCGTATTATTTTTAATTTTTTTTTCTCTAGTCCAAACCCATATTATCTGTTTGAGATATGGAAAACAACCTAATTAGATAACCACCTTTCTTTTAATTTTTTTTCTCTAGTCTTTATCTTCACACAAGATTTTCTAATTTTAAGTTATCTTCAGTATTTTTATTTGGATATAAATTTAAGTAAATTTATTCAAATATTCAAAGTCTAAACCGTGTTATAAATGACAAAAATCAACCGTTAACCGACAAAACCACTATGCATCAAAATGCGAGGTTTTCATGCTCGTTGGATCTATTATTCGTTATTAGATATATGCTCACATAACACAAATGTTAGGGTTTGTAAACCGTGGGTGCTAATTCGGAACCCTTAATTAGTCGTAATTTCATTTTATCCTAATTGTTGTTTAGCTATGCAGTTTCATTTTGTAAGCATAACTTTTGTTGGTCTTGTTTTTTTGTATGAATTCATCATCGAGTTTTCTTGTTTAATATATTTTCTTTCGCAAAACAAAACGTAAAAAATAAAATATAACACAAATGATGCAATAATATAAATATGGATGAAAATTGTTTCATTCTTAAAAATCTAATATAATTTGATGTGTTCTTAGTTAATTTGTTTTTGGTTTCAGTTTTACTATATTTTTGACTTCTATTCGTTATATGCTAAGACAGTAAAACCAGATCTAATCATATTTGGATAATTTGGTTGATAAGTAGCTTACTAAAAATACGATAAAATAAAAATAATACATATTTATTAATTGAGTTTTTTTAAACATAAACTATGCTTAAGAAAAAATTTCATGCATAAATACTAGTACAAAACGTACAAAGAATTAGTTAGTACTCCCTCCGTCCCATATTATTAGTCCACAGACAAAAAAACACACAGTTTAAGAAATGTCATAAAAGTACTGTACTTTATGTTTACTTTCCAGTTTTACCCTTACCTTTTCTTTCTCTTTTCATCCTATCCACATACAATTGAGGACATAATTAGACCTGGCAAAATGGACACAAAGTCTTAAAAATGGGTCCATTGGGTTTACTTGAAGACCCAAATGGATCCAAGCACATAAGATAACATATATCTTAGAGACCCAAATGGGTCCAATCACAATACAAAAATTACTTGAAGACCCAAATGGGTTCACTTCAACAGATTTGTTTTTCAGAGCGCGTTTTTCGAAGGGCGATTTCGGCGAGGGGTTTCGGCGCGCGTTTTCGGCAAGCGTTTCGACGCGCGTTTCGGGGCCCGTTTTCGGGGCGCGTTTTCGGGGCGCGGTTTCGGGGCGCGGTTTCGGGGCGCGATTTCAAGGCCCGTTTTCGGCGCGCGGTTTCGGCCCGCAGTTTCGGCGCGCGTTTCCGGCACCCCATTTCGGCTCGCGTTTTCGGCGCCGGTTTTCGGCGTGCATTTTTGGCGCCTGTTTTCGGGGCTCGTGTTCGGAAGAGATACAGCAAAAATACAAACAAGAAACTTTTTACTTGCCCGACCCAACCGACCCAGGTCTCGACCCAACCCGTTCGACCCGTTTTAATTCTGTCCCGTTTCAACCCATGACCCATTTCGACCCGAACCCATTTGATCTTTGACCCAACCCGACCCATCTCGACCCGTTTGCCAGGTATAGACATAATATAACTTAAGCTTCTTATTTTTTTTCTATTTATGAAAGTGAACTATATTAATTTAAAACATTTCAAAATGGAATATTGGACTATTAATATGGGACGGAGAGAGTATCAAATTAGTGATGTAGTTTTTAACTATTTACAACTATGTAATGCATATCTTAATTGCTTAAATATAGCCCTTACGTATATTCTTAGAGAAACTCATATTAATATTATTAATTAATATATTATGTGTAAAATAAATGTTTGGGAGATGATTTTAACACACCCTTTTTTAATCCTCACACACCTATTTTAACCTTTTACTCTTCTAATAATACTCTATTTTTTTAAATTGGTGTGTGAGGATCAAAAAATAGTGTGTTAGAATCATCCCCTTAAATGTTTTTATTGTATAGTATTCTGGAGTCGCTTACGAAAACAAATGCTTTAGATTCATTATAACTAGAGAAAATTCGACCGCGCGTTGCTGCGGTTGTATTCGACGCGCGGTCGAATTTGGATATACGTTGTTTGGTACCTAGTTTGTTGGACGTGTATGTATATGTATGTAAAGCTTTTTTAACGATGTCCGTTCCGCGTATAGTTAGTCGCGTTGTGTTTGTAAAATTATTTCGAGTTGAACGGTGGTCTCGGAAAAATTTAACTCGCACCGAGCGAGAATATAGGGTCCGTTATTTAGCGTTTTTTTAACGATGTCCGTTTCGCGTGTAGTTAGTCCCGTTGGGTTCTTGAGATTTTTTAGAGATGAACTGTGGTCTCGAAAAAATTTAATTCGCACCGAGCTGGAAGATATGCCTTTATGAAAAATCGGGTGGAGTTTATTAATTAAAATAAGGATTTGACATTTTGTACCCCTGTTTTGAGGGGTTAAGTTGCACATTGTTTAAACTTAGGGGGGCAAAGTTGTTTTTTTCCATATGGTCTTTTATGTGCCGTTTGTTTTTGGTTTTGGGCACCAAACGAACAAAAACAGCATGGCTGTTAGTGTATATGATAATTAAACACAACGTAAAATAAAATGGGAAATAATATTTCGGCACTAAGATTTGATAAATCCACTAATATTTTACACAATTTTCCTAAAATACCATTTATAGTTTTTTCTCATTTCACTTAAACTATTTACACACACAAGGTATTATTGGAAATGATGCAAAAATAAAGTGGATCTATCAAAATTACAAAATTATATTAATATTTAATTGACATGATCAGTTCAGAAACAAATAATCAACAAACAATTCAAGATATCAAATCAATTTTTAATTAATAGTTAATACATAATCAGAATAATTAATAAATTAATCAAGGAAAAATAAAAATAATGTTTTTGGTTAGATTTCCGATCTGGGCTGGTAATTGCAACCGTATACTCAGATTAACACGAAAATAGGATATAATAACAATATAAACGATTAAATATTGTTTGACGAAACACTAATAACTCTTCAATTAAAAATCTGATACTGATTAATGTAAAATCCATGATTGAATTTAAATATAATGAATTAAAAAAAGGTGCTCAGAAATTCTATAAAGAATGGATTAGAAAGATTTTCCTCACAAAATCATCAGATTAACGAGATTATTTTTTCATCATCACAGCACCAATTTTATAATAATTTAAATTTACAAAACTTAATGAAACGAACATTAAAATTGAAATTTAAAATACATAGATTTAAAAAAAAAAAAAAAACTAAGAATTTATTCAGAAGGAAAATGGAACTCATAAATCAATTGATTGTCGCTGCAGCTACGGATGAAGAATTGTTGGTTTATATAGAAAGATGTAAAAATGCCCTAATAACAATATTTGGGCTTTCTTTGTTGGGCTTAATTGGGTAATCATTAGCCCATTATACGTCATTTGGTTACCACATTTAAGTCCCCCACATTTAATCTACAAATATTTACCTATTTATTAACGACAATTTTTTGGACTTTTAATTTATTTTTTGAGCTAAAGATGGATCGAATAAAAAGGTCCAATGGACTTAAAAGATTACAGTAAAAAAGACGCCAAACCACTTTCATTTATGTTTTATTTGGTCCATGTGATGTCAAGGTTTTGAGCAGCTTGAATTATAGGTGATCTAGTAATGATGGAACATCGAATGAACTCGGTGTAAGTATTGTCAGCAGAAACTACATTTGTTGACAAGACAAGATGAAATGAGACCAGAGTCGGATTTTTGGGGCGTGCAATATACATCTAAGAGTATATAACTATGTCTATGTTCTATTTATTTATAAGGTTTTGAAAATAAATAATGTATTAACTGATGGTAGAACATTATACATTTTTTTTAAAGTATTATTGAACTTATTTTTATATATATGAAAAAAAATTTATATATAAAAGCCCACATTTTACTTATTGAATAGGGCCTAAAGAAGTAATTGGACGCCAATGAATGAGACATCGAATTTGTAGGTCATGCAATTGAGTCATGTGAGCTATTCGAAGCTAGACAAAATGATGAAGAAATCAAGGGACTTCCCAAACTTGAAGTGAAAACTAACACTAAATGTGTGGGTTCTGAATATCAAAAAGCATACCAGTTGTCATATGAAAAGTCTAAGTAGAAGAACCATTAGGATCCTAGTTTTGCGGGGTGTTTTTAATAGATACGCAAGGAACGCAAGGACGCAAACAAAAGTTTTGCGTCTTGCGTACGATTGATTTGCGAGGCGCAAGAAACGTCTTGCATCTTTGCGTCTGGTAAAGGAAGACGCAAACTGTTTCTTGCGTACCTTGCGTCTCGTGCAAAATTTAAATTTCTAATTAAATGGTAATGGTGATACTTACAACTACGCCAAGAGAATAATAACACATCAGAAATCTATTTTCTTTGTCTGTGATCAAATTCGTTACGCTTCCGGAGTTGTGAATCTTAATGTTATATACGTAAATTGGAAGCATTTGGTACGACTCTTCACTACTCCCACGAAGCATCTGTAATGTATGACATTTGGCCCTCCATGCTTGATTGTAAGATATGCTGACACCGAATCGGCTGCCTATATCCGCACGTATATCGTTTGCTTTATATTCCCAGTTTGCAGATTTGAATGAATCCACAAGCATACTACCCAACACCTTTTTGGTTGCATGTTTATTGTTTCCCATAATTAGTGTGCGTGAGCATGTGTGTACGTCATGCAGTTTCTTTACCATAAAATTTTCAGTGAATCGTATTCTGTAAGCACTACATTTCCACTCACAGTTTGGCAACACACATTTAGCGGTGTACCGAGATTTGTCTGACTTTACAGGCTTTATTTGGTAGTTTTCTTCAAGACATTTTTTAAATAGGGTTTATAAACTCTTCTTTGTTCAAGAAAGTTTGACGAGCTTTAATTAAATCTGACACCCTATACGTGGTTGGTATTTCAGTCATATGTTCGCGCTCTTCCTCATGCTGACTCAAAAGAGTTGGCATATTCCAGAACGGATCTTGCTTTCTTCTTCATATTGGAATTCTGTGTCTCCGTCTTTTCCTCCATCTGAATCACTATCTTCGACAAGAGGTACCTCAAACGGGTGTTTTAATTCTTTAATTTTACATACGTTTTCAAGACCATAGTTATGCAAATCAAACTCTTCTGTGTTTGGAAGTGGCAATTCAGGTTCTTCCACTTCGAAATAGTTACTTGCGAGGTTTTCTTCGGTATCATGTTGTAGTAACAATTGTTGTGGTTGGTGTTTTGGTGGTTTTGGTGGTTTTGGTTTTTTTGGTGTGGGTGTTACTTGGTTTTGTTGTAGTAGTGGCTGGTTTGTCGAGTATTTTGTTTCTGGATTTCGTTGTGGCTGATGCATTATTACTCTATCGACAATATAAATATCAATAGGAGCATTTACAATTGCATATTGTAAAAACTCTTGAAAGTCTTCATCATCATCAGTAATATCAAAAACATGATTATTAAAAACGTATCTCATTGAAACAGCTGCATTGGGTGGGAATTCAATCTTTTTAAGAACATTTTTTTTAACAATATTCTCCGATTCATTGGTTTTACGGGCGCAATTGGGAGTCTTAACCGAATTCTAAAACAATCTCGTGGCATATATATGGGTATGTTGTTAATGTACTCAAAATAACCCCCACAACATATATTAACAACAAATTTATCATCATTAACACAATTCATAATGACAAAAATTAGTGAAAAATGGTTAAAATAGTACCTTAACGTGGGTATAAGCTCTGCATTGAAAACTTTTGAGATTGTTATGAGACTGTGATTTCAAAGTCTCAGGGTCAATCTAAATATAGGGACAAAATATTATCCGTAAAAATCTAGGATATCTGACGAAATCTTATCCACAAAATCGTATTTCTGATCAGATAAGGTCGCAAGCTCGCAAGATGCAAGGACGCAAGTTTGCGCCTTGCGAGGGCAAGACGCAAGTCTCCTTGCGTCTTGCGAGGGCAACCTGGCAATTTTTTTTTTTGGGGTCCAGCGCAAGAAACTGTTTGGGAATGGGCATTTTGGCTATAATCCCTTTTTGAACAGTCAAACAACCTTCAATCGAAGAGATGAAGTACATTGTGGCCTTTACTGATGACTTCCCTAGGTATGTTTGGGTATAATTTATGAAAAAAAAAAATTTGAATCTTTCACAAATTTAAAAGTGGAAGCGGAAACCAATAAATTTGTTCAGAGTTTACATACCGATAATGGAGGAGAATACACATTAGATGAGCACTTAAATTTTCTTCACGAGGCCAAAATACGCCATCAATTCACGTGTGAAAATACCCCGCAACAATATGGCGTATCTAAACGAAAGAATAGGCTAGACTCAGAAATATATCGAAGCATGCATCACGAATGAATGTTCCTAATCGATTTTGGGTTGAAGCAATAAAGATTGTTGTGTTTGACATACTGCCATAACAAAGGTTATCATTTATTTCTCCATTGAAAAAAAATATGGAAGTTGAAACCTTTTGTTGGAATTTTAAAGTATTTGGATGTGTATGTTATGATTTTGTTCTTTCTCACTTACGTAGCAAAATGGAAAAGAAGTTTGTTAGCTGGATTTTGTAGGCTATGAAAGTCAAAGAAAGGGATGAAGATGTTGTGATTGTTGGATATTGTAGTGACCCGAACTTTTTCATGTTATATATTAAATGAAAACTATATTTGTATGATTAAATGTTTCCAACATGTTAAGCAATCAAACTTGTTAAGACTTGATTATTTGAAATGTGCTTCATATAGACAATTGACCACCCAAGTTGACCGGCGATTCACGAACGTTAAAAATTTGTAAAAACTACATGATGATATATATATGGATATATATGGTTAACATGAGATTATGATAAGTAAGTATCTCACTAAGTATATTAACAATGAGTGATATACATAAAAATGAGTTTATTGAATTAAGAAACTCGAAACGATATATATAACGATTATCGTTATAACAACGGCTTACTAAATACATATGAATCATATTAAGATATTGATGCACTATTTTTAACATGATAAAATGATAATTAAGTATATCATTAAGTGTGTTAACAATGAACTACATATGTAAAACAAGACTACTAACTTAAGAATTTCGAAACGAGGCATATATGTAACGATTATCGTTCTAACGATATTTTAATGTATATATATCATATTAAGATATATTCATACATTATAATATCATGATAATGTAATAATTTAACATCTCATTTAAGTATAATAACAATGGATTAATTACATTTAACAAGATCGTTAACTTAAAGGTCTCAAAACAACACTTACATGTAATGACTAACGGTGACTTAACGACTCAGTTAAAATGTATATACATGTAGTGTATTAAGATGTATTAATACACTTTTGAAAGACTTCGTGACACATATCAAAGTACATCTACTTAACAAAAATGCTTACAATTACATTCTCGTTCATTTTCATCAACAATTTTACTCGTATGCACCCGTATTCGTACTCGTACAATACACAGCTTCTAGATGTATATACTATTGGTATATACACTCAATCATCAGCTACTTAGCAGCCCATGTGAGTCATTAAACATGTGAGAACCATCATTTGGCAACTAGCATGAATGATTACACAAAATTACAAAAATATTATAAATCATTCATGAATTATTTACATGAAAACAAAAATTACACATCCTTTATATCTAATCCATATACCAACGACTAAAAATACCTACAAACACTTTCATTCTTCAATTCTCTTCATCTAATTGATCTCTCTCAAGTTCCATCTTCAAGTTCTAAGTGTTCTTCATAAATTCTACAAGTTCTAGTTTCATAAAATCAAGAATACTTCCAAGTTTACTAGCTCACTTCCAATCTTGTAAAGTGATCATCCAACCTCAAGAAATCCTTGTTGTTTACAGTAATATATCATTCTAAATCAAGGTAATACTCATATACAAACTTTGATTCAATTCCTATAACTATAACTATCTTAATTCGAGTGATAATCTTACTTGAACTTGTTTTCGTGTCATGATTCTACTTCAAGAACTTTCAAGCCATCCAAGATCCTTTGAAGCTAGATCATTTTTTGTCACTTCCAGTAGGTTTACCTACTAAACTTGAGGTAGTAATGATATTCATAACATCATTCGATTCATACATATAAAACTTTCTTATTCGAAGATTTGAACATGTAATCACTAGAACATGGTTTAGTTAATTCTAAACTTGTTCGCAAACAAAGTTAATCCTTCTCACTTGACTTTTAAAATCAACTAAACACATGTTCTATATCTATATTATATGCTAACTTAATGATTTAAAACCTGGAAACACGAAGAACACCGTAAAACCGGACATACGCCGTCGTAGTGAAACCGGGGGCTGTTTTGGGTTAAAAAAAATTAAAACTATCTTAATCTTTGAATTGGAAGTTTGTTTTCAATAAAAATGATATTTCATATGAACATGATACTATATCCAAAAATCATGGTTAAACACAAAGTGGAAGTATGTTTTTCAAAATGGTCATCAAGATGTCGTTCTTTCGACGGAAATGACTACCTCTTTAGTAAATGACTTATAACCTATATTTTCGACTATAAACTTATACTTTTTATGTTTAGTTTCATAAATTACAGTTCATTATGAAACCATAGCAATTTGAATCACTAAAAACGGATTTAAAACGAAGAAGTTATGGGTAAAACAAAATTGGAAAATTTTACTTGTTGTAGCTACGAAAATTTTATAACAAATATATATTAATCATATCCTAGCTAACTTATATTGTATAATACATATATTCTAATATATTATGTAATCTTGGAATACCATAGACACGTATACAAATGTTTTGACATATCATATCGACCCATGTATATATATTATTTGGAACAACCATAGACACTCTATATGCAGTAATGTTTGAGTTAGCTATACAGGGTTGAGGTTGATTCCAAAAATATATATACTTTGAGTTGTGATCTAGCCTGAGACGTATATACACTAGGTTGTGGATTGATTCAAGATAATATATATCGATTTATTTCTGTACATCTAACTGTGGACAACTAGTTGTAGGTTACTAACGAGGACAGCTGACTTAATAAACTCAAATCATTAAAACGTAATAAAAATGTTGTAAATATATTTTGAAGATACTTTGATATATATGTACATATTTGTTATAGGTTTGTGAATCGACCAGTGGCCAAGTCTTATTTCCGATGAAAGAAAAAATCTGTGAAAGTGAGTTATAGTCCCATTTTTAAAATCTAATATTTTTGGGATGAGAATACATGCAGTTTTATAAATGTTTTACAAAATAGACACAAGTATGCGAAATTACATTCTATGGTTGGATTATTAAACCGAATATCGCCCTTCAAGTCTGGTAGCCTAAGAATTAGGGAAATGGCCCCTAATTGACGCGAATCCTAAAGATATATCTATTGGGCTTAACAACCCCCATTTAGGTTATGGATGATTTAGTACTTCGAGATTATTATACAGACGAGAGGTTCTGTTTTGGGGATATTCTATGCATTAAGTTAACGCCGGTTACCAGGTGTTCAACATATGAATGAATTTTTATCTCTATGCAGTTTGCGAAATGCCTGATATGAGATGTGTTATAAAAATGAAATCTTTTGGTCTATTATTATGATTTGATAATATATAGGTTAAACCTATAACTCACCAACATTTTTGTTGACGTTTTAAGCATGTTTATTCTCAGGTGATTATTAAGAGCTTTCGTTGTTGCATACTAAAATAAGAACAAGATTTGGAGTCCATGCTTGTATGATATTGTGTAAAAACTGCATTAAAGAAACTTATTTTTGATGTAATATATTCTTATTGTAAACCATTATGTAATGATCGTGTGTAAACGGTATATTTTAGATTATCATTATTTGATAATCTACGTAATGCTTTTTAAACCTTTATCGATAAAATAAAGGTTATGGTTGTTTTAAAAATGAATGCAGGCTTTGAAAAACGTCTCATATAGAGGTCAAAACCTCGCGACGAAATCAATTAATATGGAACGTTTATAATCAATATGAATGGGATATTCCAGTTGGTATCCGAGCGTTGGTCTTAGAGAACTAGAAAATTTGCATTAGTGTGTCTTATCGAGTTTGTTAGGATGCATTAGTGAATATAGACTTCGACCGTGTTTTCTTTAAAAATGATTGCTTAATATTTTTTTTGTTGGAAACTACAAATTGTAACATGTAAATATTATGTGATATATTAATCTCTTAACGTGTTTGATATTTTGTGATAGATGTCTACCTCTAGTACAAATCCCATCGACTCACCTAATAATAATGAAGAGTCGAATATAGTTTGGGAAGATTCACAAATTCTCGAAGAGGAACCAGAAGAGGAGGAACCGGAAGAGGAGGAACCGGAAGAAGAGGTTCCGGAGGAGGAAATATTAGGAACCATAGAAAAATAGATAAATAAAAGAAAATCCTCAAACAATGGACCAAAGTTAAAAATGGTCAATGGTGTTTCCGCTGAGGAAGAAAAATATTGGGAAGATTACCAATTTTCCGATGAATCGGATCACGATGAGGATTCCGATGATGTTATAGAAATTACCTCGACCCAATTTGAAAAGGCAAAAGAAAATAATAAGGGAAAGGGCATCAAAATAGAGAAACCTAATTCCAACCCCGATGAACTTTATATGTATCGGCAACATCCGTATTTCCTAAATTGTAACAATAACACGGGAACCTCTAAACCACCAGGTTTTTCTAAACCATTATGGAAAACGACAGATCGTATTAGGGGATCACTGTAACATCCCGTGTTTTTCCGTTAAATTTATTTTTAACACTGTCTTTTTTTTATAATATCTTTCGTTATTTAAAATTCGTAACTTTCGTTGACTAACGTTCATAATATTTCCGTTATTTAATTATAACATCACTCATTTACTCGAGCGTTTTCAAAATATCCGTTCGGTAAAATCACGCACCCGCTTCTAAACTCGAGGGACTAAAATTGACACGGGGTAAACTAGTTGACTAGGTCAACTAGTCCACCCCAATCACCACCATTCAATCATCTCCATCTCTCTCTCTTTCTCTCTAGCAAGAACACACACACAAACACCCAATTCAATCATTCATCATCTAAATTCGATCTAGGAGGCTTACAACAAAACAAATTACATATTTGGAATCCTCTCTTCATCCTCTACAATTTGATACCAACTTCATCTCGTTTGGGTAACATTTCTAAAACTCTAGATTTCTCTAAATTCGTGTTTTTGATTTGAAATGGTGTTAGTTAGTGTCTATGGCTCGTGTCTAGCATGAATATATGATTTACTTGCTCGATTTGTTGTTTTGAGTAACTAGTTTGAACATTTGAAATGGTTTGCTTAATCTTGCATTTTGGAAGCTTAAATGTTGTTTGATTGTTAAAGTTCATGTTTTAATTGTGTTACTAGTATCACTAGCTTCGTTTTGATGCGTAGGTTGATTAAGAAAACTTCAAACACATGATTATTGATTTTTGTGAATTTTGGTTAGGGTTTGATAGACTTTGAAATGAACTTTTGATGCGTTGAATGCTTGTTAATGTTGTTAGTAAGTGTTTAGATGCATTGTATGCTTAATTACCTTCGGAACGGCATATCGTATGTGTAAATTGGATTCCCGAATCATAAAATACGTTTTACGAACTTGAAACTTTGAAAATAAACCCTTCTTGATCAATTGACGAGTTTTCGGTTATTGTAATTGATGTTTTTGCTTGTAAAAGGTAGTTAATTGTATTCCTTGTCAAAAGAGCTTTCCAATGATATAAGATGCGTATTCTAAGTGTTTACGGTTTGCGTTTTGTGCTAAATTGAATTTTGGATCAAGACTTGAACTTTTGAAACTGACCAGGTACCAGGCCACGCCTAATGTCGCGGCACGACACCTCTGGCCGCGGCGCGGCAATAGCCGTGTTTGGGTTCTGACCTACTTTGTCAAATTTCGAAAAATGTTTGCTATGCTACGCACCTCCGATTAACATGTAACTTGGCCAACATGCTCATATATGACTTCTAAGCTTAGAAAAATAGTTTGGGACCCGACCCGAACGTGTTGACTTTTTCGTTGACTTTGACCAAGTTTGACTTTTAGTCAAACTTAACAAAACACTTATACAATCGTACTAATCTTATTTTATACTTGATTCTTGCATGAAACTTGACAACGTGATTCACATGCTATACTATTCGAGTCATAACGAGCCATAGGACTAATTGGACACATTTCGCCCGACCTTGTGTCGTAACCGGTTAATTGATACAACTTACTTGTTTAGGTCAAGGCTAAGCGACATTCATGCACACGTTTACTTTGTGAAGTACATTTATACTAGTGCACTCGAGGTGAGATCATAGTCCCACCTTTTCAACAACTTTTTATACTTTTAAATTGTGGGCTGAGAAACATATACTTTGTTACATTTGGTACTACTTACTTTTATACTTTGAACACAAGTACAAGGAAAACAAACATTCCACAGCGAGTTAGAACAAAAATTCTCAATTCGATTATCATTAGTTACACTTGCAGGGTGTAAGCGAGAACTTATATTGTGTGGCCATACGGGTTTGACAAACCCTCATTACGGACGGTTCGCTACCGTCTACGGATGAAATATATTTTCGAGAAACAGTGTATGTTCTAACACTATTGTGATGGGGTTCTATGGAAGGAAACGTTAAGTCTTGATAATTGGGTGCTCGCGAACAATACTTTTGGAATGCAAACGATTTTGATAATCAACTATGGGAATACTAAATCTTGTGGTTCAAAAACAACGTTTACAAATACACCTATGATTTCACGAACGTTTTTCGTTGACAGTTTTCTATATGTTTCTCAGGTTCATACATGGCTATTTGATACATGCTTCCGCGTACTTTCATACTTGCTTGAGGTCGAGCATACATGCATACACTCTGATTTCTTGCTTGGAGTCAAGCATACATACATACTTACGCTATTTATAGCAACTGTGATTTTCAACTAATTATGTCGCAAGTTATTTCATTTATACATTACTACTTTTTTAAACTTAAACTTGTTGTCGAACCGTTTTGTAAACTAAACTTTGCAAGTTTTGTACATTTCAAATGAATGCGACATGAGTTTGGTCAAACGCGTCTCATATAGAGACTATGACCACGCAACGGGACCTAAGTAGACGGCGCCGTCAATAACGGTTTTGGTCGGGTCGTTACAAGTGGTATCAGAGCGTTGGTTGTAGGGAACTAGGACGTGCATTAGTGTGTCTAACAGAGTCGTTAGGACGCATTAGTGAGTCTAGACTACAACCGGATAGTTAGCATTTGCATTCTGACATACATTTGCTATAGATAGCACTTACTTGACTACTTGTGCATTATACTTGAATCATTCTTAGGCAAACTTTTTAATGGTACCCAACCTTCATCATACGAACTCGTATTCCGCCACTTTTTGGTAACACACGTAAATTCATGATTCATACACGTATGGATGACGATGACTTCATTAGTCACACTTGTTCGGGAACTCTGTCTCCCGGATTGTTATTTGCCACCGTTTCAACTTACTATCGGTTTCCCACTGGTGTTTCTTACTATCTACTTTTTGGTGTTACTACCATCACTACTCTAGGTGAGTATCGTCATCAACATTTATCACTACGGTTGTGTGCTACTCGTTATCATGACTCGTTACTCTTTTCATACCTGAATACCTTATTGTCTGACTCGAACCACATTTACGTGAACAATCATTTATACACTTCCCTCGGGGAACGCTTCTTTATAGTTGCACTAATTCTTTCGATTCAATACGAGTCACGTTAGAGACGTCGTTACACTTTGTTTATTTTAAACTTCACGATTACACAAACTTGAATCTATAGAGTGATGTGGGAATGGAGGTATGAGTTAGCGTAATATAACGACACTCGATCAACGTGGTTATATTACGGTAAGACATACCAAAGTTCTAGTGACACGTGATGGTGGTTAGACTCGATCAACCTAATCACCACCATGTGCCATGTACATGACTTCATCTATTCATGTTTGGACATCTGAAAACTCCGAAAGTACTGACAACAACCATACCGGGGACACACCTTCGAATATTGTCGAACCATATTTATGCTTCCGAATGAATGACAAATTCTTTCAACATCAAACATATGTTACACGTGTATACTATCTCATTTTCGCACAGTTTTATTGGCGAACTTCAATATGTTTGTTATGCTCACATCGAGGCAGAAACTTCTCTCGTATTACACTCGTACTTCCGTATAAGGAAATCTTTGATTCTAAATTTTCAATGGAGAGATAGACTCTTCACGTTATACTAGTATTCGCCTCGAGGGTGAATAGTCTCGACGAACGTATTTGGAGACCGATAAATCTTCCGCGACGCGAATTTTCTTGAGAAACTTGTCCTAACAAACTTGTTCAAATATACCTTACGGAATGTACTTTGTTTCGGATCGAGATCCTCGTTTCACTTCTAGATTTTGGAGTGCCTCACAAAAAGTCTCGGGACCACGTTTAGACATGAGTACCGCACATCAACCACAACCCGACGGACCGAGCAAACATACGATTCAAACCTTGGAAACCGTAATACGAATTTGTGTTATCAACTTCAAATTTACTTGAGAAAAGTTTTTGCCTTTAACCAAATTCTCTTACAACGATGGTTATCATTCAAGTCTTAACGTCACACTTTCGAGGACCCGTATAGCCGTAATTGTCATTTTCTTAAATTGTTGAACCGAAGTAGGTGACAAGCGAACCACCGGACCCGAAATCGTTCATGAAACAACCGGAAAATTTTTCAATTCCAAGAAAGGCTCAAGGCGGATCGTAGTCGCCAAAAGAACTATGCCGATGTTAGACGTGAACCTCTCGAATTCCAAGTGGGTAACCGCGTAACGTTAAAGTCGCACCTCGAAAAGGTGTAATCCATTTCGGGAAACGTAGATAGCTAAATCCGCGATATTTTTAGTCCTTTTAAAATCCTGGGGCGTTTTGGACCCGTTACTAGCCGTTTAGATTTTTCAACTCATTCGAGTCTCCGTTCATCCTAAATTCTACGTATCAAACTTAAAGGCGTGTCTTGCGAAACAAGAACTTGTTATCCTCTTCGATGAACTTACTATCAACGATAAACTCCACCTCATAGGAGGACCGATTGAAACTATAAATCGTGAAACCAAACTTTAAACCAACGTAAAAACCCCGACTGTCAAAGTTCGTTGAAATACCCGAGGGAGTACCTTCACTTATTCGTAGAACCGACAACGCAAGATCTCGAGGAAGATTCAACAACTACTACTTCCAACTAAATTTCGGGACGAAATTTCTTTTGAGGTGTGGATAATGTAACATCCCGCGTTTTTCCGTTAAATTTATTTTTAACACTGTCTTTTTTTTTTATAATATCTTTCGTTATTTAAAATTCGTAACTTTCGTTGACTAACGTTCATAATATTTCCGTTATTTAATTATAACATCACTCATTTACTCGAGCGTTTTCAAAATATCCGTTCGGTAAAATCACGCACCCGCTTCTAAACTCGAGGGACTAAAATTGACACGGGGCAAACTAGTTGACTAGGTCAACTAGTCCACCCCAATCACCACCATTCAATCATCTCCATCTCTCTCTCTTTCTCTCTAGCAAGAACACACACACAAACACCCAATTCAATCATTCATCATCTAAATTCGATCTAGGAGGCTTACAACAAAATAAATTACATATTTGGAATCCTCTCTTCATCCTCTACAATTTGATACCAACTTCATCTCGTTTGGGTAACATTTCTAAAACTCTAGATTTCTCTAAATTCGTGTTTTTGATTTGAAATGGTGTTAGTTAGTGTCTATGGCTCGTGTCTAGCATGAATATATGATTTACTTGCTCGATTTGTTGTTTTGAGTAACTAGTTTGAACATTTGAAATGGTTTGCTTAATCTTGCATTTTGGAAGCTTAAATGTTGTTTGATTGTTAAAGTTCATGTTTTAATTGTGTTACTAGTATCACTAGCTTCGTTTTGATGCGTAGGTTGATTAAGAAAACTTCAAACACATGATTATTGATTTTTGTGAATTTTGGTTAGGGTTTGATAGACTTTGAAATGAACTTTTGATGCGTTGAATGCTTGTTAATGTTGTTAGTAAGTGTTTAGATGCATTGTATGCTTAATTAACTTCGGAACGGCATATCGTATGTGTAAATTGGATTCCCGAATCATAAAATACGTTTTACGAACTTGAAACTTTGAAAATAAACCCTTCTTGATCAATTGACAAGTTTTTGGTTATTGTAATTGATGTTTTTTCTTGTGAAAGGTAGTTAATTGTATTCCTTGTCAAAAGAGCTTTCCAATGATATAAGATGCGTATTCTAAGTGTTTACGGTTTGCGTTTTGTGCTAAATTGAATTTTGGATCAAGACTTGAACTTTTGAAACTGACCAGGTACCAGGCCACGCCTAATGTCGCGGCGCGACACCTCTGGCCGCGGCGCGGCAATAGCCGTGTTTGGGTTCTGACCTACTTTGTCAAATTTCGAAAAATGTTTGCTATGCTACGCACCTCCGATTAACATGTAACTTGGCCAACATGCTCATATATGACTTATAAGCTTAGAAAAATAGTTTGGGACCCGACCCGAACGTGTTGACTTTTTCGTTGACTTTGACCAAGTTTGACTTTTAGTCAAACTTAACAAAACACTTATACAATCGTACTAATCTTATTTTATACTTGATTCTTGCATGAAACTTGACAACGTGATTCACATGCTATACTATTCGAGTCATAACGAGCCATAGGACTAATTGGACACATTTCGCCCGACCTTGTGTCGTAACCGGTTAATTGATACAACTTACTTGTTTAGGTCAAGGCTAAGCAACATTCATGCACACGTTTACTTTGTGAAGTACATTTATACTAGTGCACTCGAGGTGAGATCATAGTCCCACCTTTTCAACAACTTTTTATACTTTTAAATTGTGGGCTGAGAAACATATACTTTGTTACATTTGGTACTACTTACTTTTATACTTTGAACACAAGTACAAGGAAAACAAACATTCCACAGCGAGTTAGAACAAAAATCCTCAATTCGATTATCATTAGTTACACTTGCAGGGTGTAAGCGAGAACTTATATTGTGTGGCCATACGGGTTTGACAAACCCTCATTACGGACGGTTCGCTACCGTCTACGGATGAAATATATTTTCGAGAAACAGTGTATGTTCTAACACTATTGTGATGGGGTTCTATGGAAGGAAACGTTAAGTCTTGATAATTGGGTGCTCGCGAACAATACTTTTGGAATGCAAACGATTTTGATAATCAACTATGGGAATACTAAATCTTGTGGTTCAAAAACACCGTTTACAAATACACCTATGATTTCACCAACGTTTTTCGTTGACAGTTTTCTATATGTTTCTCAGGTTCATACATGGCTATTTGATACATGCTTCCGCGTACTTTCATACTTGCTTGAGGTCGAGCATACATGCATACACTCTGATTTCTTGCTTGGAGTCAAGCATACATACATACTTACGCTATTTATAGCAACTGTGATTTTCAACTAATTATGTCGCAAGTTATTTCATTTATACATTACTACTTTTGTAAACTTAAACTTGTTGTCGAACCGTTTTGTAAACTAAACTTTGCAAGTTTTGTACATTTCAAATGAATGCGACATGATTTTGGTCAAACGTGTCTCATATAGAGACTATGACCACGCAACGGGACCTAAGTAGACGGCGCCGTCAATAACGGTTATGGTCGGGTCGTTACAAGCACCATATATCTCTAGGAAATTAGCAAAATGAACCAAGTCCGAAGAAGAAGAAACGAGTGAGTCGGAATAAAGAGTTGTAATCATGTTGTGTAATATATGTAATATAGTATGCTTGTGCTTTTATGATAAATGTAAAAATTGCTTGTATTGTTTGTTAATTATCTTTTATGAATCTAACCCACATCTATTTTTACAGTATAAAAACACAAAATGGACGTTAAGGATAGACGACCAAATATTTTAGAAGACCTACCAGGGGATATGATTGATGAAATCTTATCTAGAGTCGGTCAGAATTCATCGGCACAATTAGTTATGGCGAAATTAACTTGTCAAACATTTGAAAGACTTTCCAGAAATTCCTTAGTTTATAAAAGGCTTTCCTTTGATAGGTGGGGTATATCACATTGGGGAGACCGTAAGTTACGCCGTGTTTTCTTTAAAGTGTTAAATGCAGGGAACTCAAATGCAATTTTACGCTACGGGTTAAGAACCTATTTTGACTCAACATATCCCAACATAGGATTTCGTGAATTAGAAAGAGCTTCTAACATGCAACATAAAGAAGCATGTTATGCTTATGGGTTAGTGATGTTCACTTCTCACCAAAGTGAGAAAAAGAACATCGGATTACAACTTTTAAATAAAACCTTCCCACAAGTGACGGATTCAGTAGTTGAGGTGAGAAACAAGGTTTTTAGATTATTACGAGGCTGTTAGGCATTACAAAACCCTCGTCCCTTTGACGACGTTACAACATGTTGTCTTGTCAACGGCCACAACGGTTATGTTCCACAAGACCAAGGATGAGAAGTAGTCTTAATAAAACCAGAATGCATGACTTGTTTCTGGACTTATGAATTATGTGTTTTTATTGCCTTTGCTGAACGACTTGCGTATTAACTAGGATTGTTGTCACAACTGTTTTGTATCAAAGTTATTGTGTGCTATATTTCATGCTATATGTATTATAGCGGTATTGTAAGTTTGTAAAATATTGTGTAAAAGTTTGAACGCGAAATATTATTATAATCAGTTTTTCATATTGAATTGTAGTAGTTGAATGATATATTAGCTACTAAGTATGAACTTAACGGGTAGGTACTACCCGAATTAAAACTATAAAATGCTAATATGAAGAAAAAGTTTTTATAAATGAGTTCATATTATGCTACGAAATACTATTGACTACTCTTAATATTCTATATGATTAACTTAACTCTTTTAGGCTATTTTTGAAGGAAATGGCACCGACGACTCGTCAGAATTTGAACATGAGCAAGGAAGACTTCCGTGCTTTCCTTGCAGCAAACATAGCCACAGTACAGGCTGCGATGCAAAATAACAATAACTCTGAATCCAGTAATGGAACTAACGTCACGAGAACTCGTGTAGGATGCTCCTACAAAGAATTCACTGCCTGTAAACCTTTGAAATTCGATGGAGTAAGTAAGCGCACCGAAGAAGACAAAGTAAAGTACGCTACGCATACCTTCACGGGTACTGCGTTAACATGGTGGAACACTTATCTAGAACAGGTGGGACAAGATGCTGCTTACGCACTACCGTGGTCAGCATTTAAACACTTAATGAACGAGCAGTACCGTCCCAGAAACGAGGTCAATAAGCTCAAGGTAGAGCTTAGAGGGTTACGAACACAAGGGTTTGATATTACCACGTACGAACGACGATTCACAGAGTTGTGCCTATTGTGTTCGGGAGCATTCGAAGATGAAGAAGAGAAAATCGACGCATTTGTAAAAGGGTTACCGGAAAGGATCCAAGAGGATATAAGTTCACACGAGCCCGCCTCCATACAAAAGGCAAGTCGAATGGCTCATAAACTTATAAATCAAATTGAGGAAAGGATTAAAGAACAGGCGGCCGAAGAAGCCAATACGAAACAAGTCAAGAGGAAATGGGAAGAAACCAGTGACAAGGGTCACAATTTCAATAATCAACCCAACAATCACAACTACAATCGCACCAATTTTCGCAACAACAAATGCAACAACAACAACCACCCCAGCAACAACTACAACAACCGTTTCAACAACAATAACAATCGCAACAACAACAATCCCAACAATAACAACAAGAGGCAGAAATTCTGCCAGAGATGTGAAGGATACCATCCAACTGGGCTCTGTACAGCAGTGTGTACTAAGTGTAATAGAAAGGGCCATGGTGCGATAAAGTGTGAAATCTACGGATCAATGGCTAAGGGAACAAATAATGTCGGAACAAGTTATGTCGACATTACCTGTTTCGGATGCGGGAAGAAGGGCCATTACAAAAATATGTGTCCAAATCAGGGGGATAATAATGGGCAAGTCCGAGGAAGAGTCTTCAACATTAATGCGGTTGAAGCGCAGGAAGACCGAGAGCTTGTTACGTGTACGTTTCTTATTGACAATACATCTGTTTATGTTTTATTTAATTCGGGTGCGGATAGAAGCTATATGAGTAAGGATTTCTGTGCTAAATTAAGTTGTCCATTGACACATTTGGATAATAAGTTTATACTAGAATTAGCAAACGGTAAATTAATTGCAGCAGATAATATATGTCGGAATCGAGAAATTAAACTGGGTAGCGAAATGTTTAAGATTGATTTGATACCAGTAGAGTTAGGGAGTTTTGATGTGATAATCGGTATGGACTGGTTGAAAGAGGTGAAAGCAGAGATCATATGTTACAAAAATGCAATTCGCATTGTACGAGAAGAAGGAAAACCCTTAATGGTGTACGGAGAAAAGAGCAACGTGAAGCTAAATCTTATTAGTAATTTGAAGGTGCAAAAGCTAATAAGAAAGGGTTGCTATGCTGTTCTAGCACACGTCGAGAAAGTACAAACTGAAGAAAAGAGCATTAATGATGTTCCCGTCGCAAAAGAATTTCCCGATGTATTTCTGAAAGAATTACCGGGATTACCTCCACACTGATCCGTTGAATTTCAAATAGATCTTGTACCGGGAGCTGCACCAATAGCTCGTGCTCCATACAGACTCGCACCCAGCGAAATGAAAGAACTTCAAAGCCAATTACAAGAACTTCTAGAGCGTGGTTTCATACGACCAAGTACATCACCATGGGGAGCTCCTGTTTTGTTTGTCAAAAAGAAGGATGGTACATTCAGGTTGTGTATCGACTACCGAGAGTTGAACAAACTTACCATCAAGAACCGTTACCCACTACGGAGAATCAACGACTTATTTGATCAATTACAAGGCTCATCTGTTTATTTGAAGATTGATTTACGTTCTGGGTATCATCAAATGCGGGTGAAGGAGGACGATATTCCGAAGACTACTTTCAGAACGCGTTACGGTCATTACGAGTTTATGGTTATGCCGTTTGGGTTAACTAACGCACCAGCTGTGTTCATGGACCTCATTAACC
Organism: Rutidosis leptorrhynchoides; assembly: GCF_046630445.1. NCBI lineage: Eukaryota > Viridiplantae > Streptophyta > Magnoliopsida > Asterales > Asteraceae > Rutidosis > Rutidosis leptorrhynchoides. The sequence goes on from NC_092334.1 coordinate 65,542,797, forward strand.
GTGTGTGTGGGCCATATCTCGACAAGTTTGTCATTGTTTTCATTGATGGCATACTTATCTACTCAAAGAATGATCAAGAGCACGAAGAACATTTGAGAAAAGTGCTAGAGTTGTTGAGTAAAGAAAAACTGTACGCTAAGTTTTCAAAGTGTGCATTTTGGTTGGAAGAAGTTCAATTCCTCGGTCACATAGTGAACAAAGAAGGTATTCAGGTGGATCCGGCAAAGATTGAGACCTTTGAAAAGTGGGAAACCCCTAAAACTCCGAAGCATATACGCCAATTTTTAGGACTGGCTGGTTACTACAGAAGATTCATCCAAGATTTTTCCAAAATAGCAAAACCCTTGACTGCATTAACGCATAAAGGGAAGAAATTTGAATGGAAGGATGAACAAGAAAAAGCGTTTCAATTGTTGAAGAAAAAGTTAACTACGGCACCTATATTGTCATTGCCTGAAGGGAATGATGATTTTGTGATATATTGTGACGCCTCAAAGCAAGGCCTCGGTTGTGTATTAATGTAACGAACGAAGGTAATTGCTTATGCGTCTAGACAATTAAATATTCACGAGCAAAATTATACGACACACGATTTGGAATTAGGCGCTGTTGTTTTTGCATTAAAGACTTAGAGGCACTATTTATATGGGGTCAAAAGTATTATATATACCGACCACAAAAGTCTCCAACACATATTTAATCAAAAACAACTGAACATGAGGCAGCGTAGGTGGATTGAGTTATTGAATGATACGATTTTGAGATTCGTTACCACCCGGGGAAGGCGAATGTGGTAGCCGACGCTTTGAGTAGAAAGGACAAAGAACCTATACGGGTAAAAGCTATGAATATAATTATTCGTACTAACCTTAATACTCAAATAAAGGAGGCGCAACAGGGAGTTGTAAAAGAAGGGAATTTGAAGAGTGAAATACCCAGAGGATCGGAGAAACATCTTAATATTCGGGAAGACGGAACCCGATATAGGGCTGAAAGAATTTTTGTACCAAAGTTTGGAGATGTGAGAGGAAAGGTACTTAAGGAATCACATAAGACCAGATATTCAATACATCCCGGAGCGGGAAAGATGTACAAAGATCTCAAGAAACACTTTTGGTGGCTGGGTATGAAAGCCGACATTGCTACATACGTAGGAGAATGTTTGACGTATTCCAAGGTCAAAGTTGAGCATCAGAAATCATCAGGTCTACTTCAACAACCCAAAATCCTGAAATGGAAATGGAAAAACATTACCATGGATTTCATTACTAAATTGCCAAGGACTGCAAGTGGTTATGATACTATTTGGGTAATAGTCGATCGTCTCACCAAGTCAGCACACTTTCTGCCAATGAGAGAAGATGATAAAATGGAGAAGTTGGCACGAGATTATGATATGTAAGTATCTCACTAAGTATATTAACAATGAGTGATATACATAAAATGAGTTTATTGAATTAAGAAACTCGAAACGATATATATAACGACTATCGTTATAACAACGTCTTACTAATTACATATGAATCATATTAAGATATTGATACACTATTTTTAACATGATAAAATGATAATTAAGTATATCATTAAGTGTGTTAACAATGAACTACATATGTAAATCAAGACTACTAACTTTAGAATTTCGAAACGAGGCATATATGTAACGATTATCGTTGTAACGACATTTTAATGTATATATATATATATATCATATTAAGATATATTCATACATTATAATATCATGATAATGTAATAATTTAACATCTCATTTAAGTATAATAACAATGGATTAATTACATTTAACAAGATCGTTAACTTAAAGGTCTCAAAACAACACTTACATGTAATGACTAACGGTGACTTAACGACTCAGTTAAAATGTATATACATGTAGTGTATTAAGATGTATTAATACACTTTTGAAAGACTTCATGACACATATCAAAGTACATCTACTTAACAAAAAGGCTTACAATTACATTCTCGTTCATTTTCATCAACAATTTTACTCGTATGCACCCGTATTCGTACTCGTACAATACACAGCTTCTAGATGTATATACTATTGGTATATACACTCAATCATCAGCTCCATAGCAGCCCATGTGAGTCATTAAATATGTGAGAACCATCATTTGGCAACTATCATGAATGATTACACAAAATTACAAAAATATTATAAATCATTCATGAATTATTTACATGAAAACAAAAATTACACATCCTTTATATCTAATCCATATACCAACGACCAAAAATACCTACAAACACTTTCATTCTTCAATTTTCTTCATCTAATTGATCTCTCTCAAGTTCCATCTTCAAGTTCCAAGTGTTCTTCATAAATTTTACAAGTTCTAGATTCATAAAATCAAGAATACTTCCAAGTTTACTAGCTCACTTCCAATCTTGTAAAGTGATCATCCAACCTCAAGAAATCCTTGTTGTTTACAGTAAAATATCATTCTAAATCAAGGTAATACTCATATACAAGCTTTGATTCAATTCCTATAACTATAACTATCTTAATTCGAATGATAATCTTACTTGAACTTGTTTTCTTGTCATGATTCTACTTCAAGGATTTTCAAGCCATCCAAGATCCTTTGAAGCTAGATCATTTTTTTTGTCACTTCCAGTAGGTTTACCTACTAAACTTAAGGTAGTAATGATGTTCATAACATCGTTCGATTCATATATATAAAACTTTCTTATTCGAAGATTTGAACATGTAATCACTAGAATATGGTTTAGTTAATTCTAAACTTGTTCGCAAACAAAGTTAATCCTTCTAACTTGACTTTTAAAATCAACTAAACACATGTTCTATATCTATATGATATGCTAACTTAATGATTTAAAACCTGGAAACACGAAGAACACCGTAAAACCGGACATACGCTGCCGTAGTGAAACCGGGGGCTGTTTTGGGTTAAAAAAATAAAAACTATCTTAATCTTTGAATTGGAAGTTTGTTTTTTGGAAAAATGATATTTCATATGAACATGATACTATATCCAAAAATCATGGTTAAACACAAAGTGGAAGTATGTTTTTCAAAATGGTCATCAAGATGTCGTTCTTTCGACGGAAATGACTACCTCTTTAGTAAATGACTTGTAACCTGTATTTCCGACTATAAACTTATACTTTTTCTATTTAGTTTCATAAATTACAGTTCATTATGAAACCATAGCAACTTGAATCACTAAAAACGGATTTAAAACGAAGAAGTTATGGGTAAAACAAAATTGGAAAATTTTACTTGTTGTAGCTACGAAAATTTTATAACAAATCTATATTAATCATATCCTAGCTAACTTATATTGTATAATACATATATTCTAATATATTATGTAATCTTGGGATACCATAGACACGTATACAAATGTTTTGACATATCATATCGACTCATGTATATATATTATTTGGAACAACCATAGACACTCTATATGCAGTAACGTTTGAGTTAGCTATACAGGGTTGAGGTTGATTCCAAAAATATATATACTTTGAGTTGTGATCTAGCCTGAGACGTGTATACATTGGGTCGTGGATTGATTCAAGATAATATATATCGATTTATTTCTGTACATCTAACTGTGGACAACTAGTTGTAGGTTACTAACGAGGACAGCTGACTTAATAAACTCAAATCATTAAAACGTAATAAAAATGTTGTAAATATATTTTGAACATACTTTGATATATATGTACATATTTGTTATAGGATCGTGAATCGACCAGTGGCCAAGTCTTATTTCCGACGAAGGAAAATCTGTGAAAGTGGTTATGGTCCCATTTTTAAAATCTAATATTTTTGGGATGAGAATACATGAAGTTTTATAAATGTTTTACAAAATAGACACAAGTATGCGAAACTACATTCTATGGTTGGATTAATAAACCGAATATCGCCTTACAAGTCTGGTAGCCTGAGAATTAGGGAAATGGCCCCTAATTGACGCGAATCCTAAAGATAGATATATTGGGCTTAACAACCCCCATTCAGGTTATGGATGGTTTAGTACTTCGAGATTATTATACAGATGAGAGGTTCTGTTTTAGGGATATTCTATACATTAAGTTAACATCGGTTACCAGGTGTTCAACACATGAATGAATTTTTATCTCTATGCAGTTTGCGAAATGCCTGATATGAGATGTGTTATAAAAATGAAATCTTGTGGTCTATTATTATGATTTGATAATATATAGGTTAAACCTATAACTCACCAACATTTTTGTTGACGTTTTAAGTATGTTTATTCTCAGGTGATTATTAAGAGCTTCCGCTGTTGCATACTAAAATAAAGACAAGATTTGGAGTCCATGCTTGAATGATATTGTGTAAAAACTGCATTCAAGAAACTTATTTTTGATGTAATATATTCTTATTGTAAACCATTATGTAATGGTCGTGTGTAAACGGTATATTTTAGATTATCATTATTTGATAATCTACGTAATGCTTTTTAAACCTTTATCGATAAAATAAAGGTTATGGTTGTTTTAAAAATGAATGCAGTCTTTGAAAAACGTCTCATATAGAGGTCAAAACCTCGCGACGAAATCAATTAATATGGAACGTTTATAATCAATATGAACGGGATATTTCAGATATTATGTGAAGTGGGTGGAGAAATCAATAACTGGATTGATACTAAATGTAGTGACCCGAACTTTTCCATGTTTATATATATTAATTGAGATTGATATTTACATGATTAAATGTTTCCAACATGTTAAGCAATCAAACTTGTTAAGACTTGATTAATTGAAATATGTTTCATATAGACAATTGACCACCCAAGTTGACCGGCGATTCACGAACGTTAAAACTTGTAAAAATGACATGACGATATATATATGGATATACATATGGTTAACATGAGATTATGATAAGTATGTATCTCCATAAGTATATTAACAATGAGTTATATACATATAAACAAGACTACTAACTTAAGGATTTCGAAACGAGACATATATGTAACGGTTATCGTTGTAACGACATTTAAATGTATATATATCATATTAATATATATTAATATATCATAATATCATGATAATATAATAATTTAACATCTCATTAGATATAATAAACAATGGGTTAACAACATTAATTGAGATCGTTAACTTAAAGGTTTCAAAACAACACTTACATGTAACGACTAACGATGACTTAACGACTCAGTTAAAATGTATATACATGTAGTGTATTTAGATGTATTAAAATACTTTTGTAAGACTTAAAGACATATATCAAAACACTCATACTTAACGAAAATGGTTACAGTTACTTTTCCATTCTTTTCTTTCATCAAGAATTCTAGTCGTATTCTTACCCGTATTATACACAGCTTCAAAACGTACTTACTATGAGTATATACCAATAGGAACTAGCATGGGATTCCACTCTTGATTATGTCATGTATGACTAATCAATTTTAACTTCTACCATGAGCTACTCATCATTCACTCCATTTCACTTCCAATTCTCTTTCTAATTCTCTCTCAACACACACACACTATTATGAACGTATTTTTCCAGTAGTTAATCATCATCTTCATCAAAAATCACTTCAAGAATCAAGCTATAATCATCATAGGAAGAACACTTCAAGAACACTTCAAAAATCCCTTCAAGTTTACTAATTTACTTCCAAGCTTTTTAATCCATTCCAAGTAATCATCTAAGATCAAGAAACCTTTGTTATATACAGTAGGTTATCTTTCTTATTCAAGGTAATATTCATATTCAAACTTTGATTCAATTTCTATAACTATAAACTATCTTAATTCGAGTAAAAATCTTACTTGAACTTGTTTTTGTGTCATGATCCTACTTCAAGAACTTTCAAGCCATCCAAGATCCTTTGAAGCTAGATCATTTCTTGTCACTTCCAGTAGGTTTACCTACTAAACTTGAGGTAGTAATGATGTTCATAACATCATTCGATTCATATATATAAAACTATCTTATTCGAAGGTTTAAACTCGTAATCATTAGAACATAGTTTAGTTAATTCTAAACTTGTTCGCAAACAAAAGTTAATCCTTCTAACTTGACTTTTAAAATTAACTACACACATGTTCTATATCTATATGATATGCTAACTTAATGATTTAAAACCTGGAAACACGAAAAACACCGTAAAACCGGATTTACGCCGTCGTAGTAACACCGCGGGCTGTTTTGGGTTAGTTAAATAAAAACTATGATAAACTTTGATTTAAAAGTTGTTATTCTGAGAAAATGATTTTTATTATGAACATGAAACTATATCCAAAAATTATGGTTAAACTCAAAGTGGAAGTATGTTTTCTAAAATGGTCATCTAGACGTCGTTCTTTCGACTGAAATGACTACCTTTACAAAAACGACTTGTAACTTATTTTTCTGACTATAAACCTATACTTTTTCTGTTTAGATTCATAAAATAGAGTTCAATATGAAACCATAGCAATTTGATTCACTCAAAACGGATTTAAAATGAAGAAGTTATGGGTAAAACAAGATTGGATAATTTTTCTCATTTTAGCTACGTGAAAATTGGTAACAAATCTATTCCAACCATAACTTAATCAACTTGTATTGTATATTATGTAATCTTGAGATACCATAGACACGTATACAATGTTTCGACCTATCATGTCGACACATCTATATATATTTCGGAACAACCATAGACACTCTATATGTGAATGTTGGAGTTAGCTATACAGGGTTGAGGTTGATTCCAAAATATATATAGTTTGAGTTGTGATCAATACTGAGATACGTATACACTGGGTCGTGGATTGATTCAAGATAATATTTATCGATTTATTTCTGTACATCTAACTGTGGACAACTAGTTGTAGGTTACTAACGAGGACAGCTGACTTAATAAACTTAAAACATCAAAATATATTAAAAGTGTTGTAAATATATTTTAAACATACTTTGATATATATGTATATATTGTTATAGGTTCGTGAATCAACCAGTGGCCAAGTCTTACTTCCCGACGAAGTAAAAATCTGTGAAAGTGAGTTATAGTCCCACTTTTAAAATCTAATATTTTTGGGATGAGAATACATGCAGGTTTTATAAATGATTTACAAAATAGACACAAGTACGTGAAACTACATTCTATGGTTGAATTATCGAAATCGAATATGCCCCTTTTTATTAAGTCTGGTAATCTAAGAATTAGGGAACAGACACCCTAATTGACGCGAATCCTAAAGATAGATCTATTGGGCCTAACAAACCCCATCCAAAGTACCGGGTGCTTTAGTACTTCAAAATTTATATCATATCCGAATGGTGTCCCGGAATGATGGAGATATTCTTATATATGCATCTTGTTAATGTCGGTTACCAGGTGTTCACCATATGAATGATTTTTATCTCTATGTATGGGATGTGTATTGAAATATGAAATCTTGTGGTCTATTATTATGATTTGATATATATAGGTTAAACCTATAACTCACCAACATTTTTGTTGACGTTTTAAGCATGTTTATTCTCAGGTGATTATTAAGAGCTTCCGCTGTCGCATACTTAAATAAGGACGAGATTTGGAGTCCATGCTTGTATGATATTGTGTAAAAACTGCATTCAAGAAACTTATTTTGTTGTAACATATTTGTATTGTAAACCATTATGTAATGGTCGTGTGTAAACAGGATATTTTAGATTATCATTATTTGATAATCTACGTAAAGCTTTTTAAACCTTTATTGATGAAATAAAGGTTATGGTTTGTTTTAAAATGAATGCAGTCTTTGAAAAACGTCTCATATAGAGGTCAAAACCTCGCAACGAAATCAATTAATATGGAACGTTTTTAATCAATAAGAACGGGACATTTCAGTTGGTATCCGAGCGTTGGTCTTAGAGAACCAGAATTTTGCATTAGTGTGTCTTATCGAGTTTGTTAGGATGCATTAGTGAGTCTGGACTTCGACCGTGTTTACTTGAAAAATGATTGCTTAACAAATTTTGTTGGAAACTATATATTTTTAACATGTGAATATTATGTGATATATTAATCTCTTAACGCGTTTGATATTATTTGATAGATGTCTACCTCTAGAACAAGTCCCATTGACTCACCTAATAATAATGAAGAGTCAAATGTAAATTGGAATGATTCGTGGACTGATTCACAAGTTCCCGAAGAGGAACCGGAAGAAGAGTCGGAACCGGAAGAAGAATCGGAACCGGAAGAAGAATCGGAACCGGATGAAGAAATAGAACCGGTGGGGGGAAATAATAAAACGTTTAAGTAAAAGAAAATCCTCAACCAACCGACCAAGGTTAATTATGGTCAATGGTGTTTCCGCCAAGGAAGCAAAATATTGGGAGGATTACCAATTCTCCGATGAATCGGATTCCGACGAGAATTCCGATGATGTTATAGAAATTACCCCAACTGAATTTAAAAATGCAAAAGAAAATAATAAGGGAAAGGGCATAAAAATAGAGAAATCTAATTCCAACCCCGATGAACTTTATATGTATCGTCAACCCCCGAAGTCCTTAAGTTGTAACAATGACCCGGGAACCTCTAAACCACCAGGTTTTTCTAAACCAATGTGGAAAACGACGGCTCGTATTAGGGGAACATCATATATCCCTAGAAACTTGGCAAAACGAACCAAAACCGAAGAAGAAGAAACAAGCGAGTCGGAATAAGATAGTTGTATTCGTGTGGTGTAATATATGTAATATAGTGTGCTTATGCTTTATGATATATGTAAAAATTGCTTGTATTAATAAGTATTTTTTTTATGAATCTAACTCTTGTCTATTTTACAGTATAAAAACACAAAATGGATAGACAACCCAATATTTCAAGAGACCTACCCGGAGACATGATTGATGAAATCTTGTCTAGAGTCGGTCAGAATTCTTCGGCATAACTATTTAAGGTGAGATCAGTTTGTAAGACATTCGAAGAACGTTCCAAGAATGCCTTGGTTTATAAAAGGCTTTCGTTCGAAAGATGGGGGATATCACATTGGGAAATCCATAAGTTACGATGTGTTTACTTTGACGCATATATTGCGGGGAACCCAAATGCTATTTTACGCAATGGGTTAAGAAATTATTTTGACTCAATATATCCGAATATTGGACTTCGTGATTTAGAAAAAGCGGCTAACATGCAACATAAAGAAGCATGTTATGCTTACGGATTAGTAATGTTCGCTTCTCACCTAAGTGAGAACAAGAACATCGGGCTACAACTATTAAACAAAACGTTCCTACAAATGACGGAGTCGGTAATTGGGGTAAGAAATGAGGTTTTTAGATTGTTACGGGACTGTTGGACATTACGTAACCCTCGTCCCTTTGACGACGTTACAACACGCTGTCTTATCAATGGCCATAACGGTTATGTTCCACAAGACCAAGGATGGGAAGTAATCCTAGTAAAACCAGAATGCATGACTTGTTTCTGGACGTATGAATTACGTGTCTTTATTGCCTTTGCTGAACGACTTGTGTACTAGCTATAATTATCTTCACAACCATCTTGTATCAAATTTATTATGTGCTATATTTCATGCTATATGTAAAATAAGCGGTATTGTAAGTTTGTAAAATATTGTGTAAAATTTTGAACGCGAAATATTATTATAATCAGTTTTTCATATAGAATTGTAGTAGTTGAATTGTATATTAGCTACTAAGTATGAACTTAACGGGTAGGTACTACCCGAATTTAAACTTATAAAACGCTTATATGAAGAAAAAGCTTTTATAAATGAGTTCATATTACGCTACGAAATACTATTAACTACTCTTAATATTCTGTATGATTAACTTGTTCCATTGACTATTTTGAAGGAAATGGCACCGACTACTCGACACACCGTGAATATGAATGAAGAGGAATTCCGTACTTTTCTAGCTTCAAACATAGCCGCAGTACAGGCTGCGCTACATACCAACAATAACCTTGGATCTAGCAGTACAGGAAATCGTGTAGGATGCACCTACAAAGAATTCACTGCCTGCAAACCTTTGGAATTTGATGGAACCGAAGGACCGATCGGATTGAAACGGTGGACCGAGAAGGTCGAATCGGTGTTTACCATAAGTAAGTGTACTGAAGAGGATAAAGTGAAGTACGCTACGCATACCTCTACAGGTTCTGCGTTAACATGGTGGAATACCTATCTAGAGCAAGTTGGACAAGACGATGCGTACGCACTACCGTGGTCAGCATTCAAGCGCTTGATTAACGAGAAGTACCGTCCCAGAACCGAGGTCAATAAGCTCAAGACAGAACTTAGAGGGTTACGAACCCAAGGATTTGATATTACCTCGTACGAAAGACGATTCACAGAATTGTGCCTATTGTGTCCGGGAGCATTCGAAGATGAGGAAGAGAAGATCGACGCGTTTGTGAAAGGATTACCGGAAAGAATCCAAGAAGATATAAGTTCACACGAGCCCGCCTCCATACAACAGGCATGTAGAATGGCTCACAAACTAGTGAACCAGATTGAAGAAAGAATTAAAGAACAGACTGCTGAAGAGGCCAATGTGAAGCAAGTCAAAAGAAAGTGGGAGGAAAACGGTGATAAGAATCACCAATACAACAACAACAGCAATTACAACAATAATCGTAACAATTATCCCAACAATCGCAACATCAATCGCAACTACAACAAACGGCCCAACAACAACAACAACAACAACAACAACAACAACAGCAACTACAACAATCATCCCAACAACAATAATAACCGCAACAACAACAACAATCAGAAGCAGCTATGCCAAAGGTGTGAAAAGTATCACTCGGGGTTCTGCACCAAATTTTGCAACAAGTGTAAAATAAATGGTCATAGCGCGGCGAAGTGTGAGGTCTACGGACCAGGGGTTAATAGAACGAAAGGAACAAATGGTGTCGGAACGAGTAATGGCGGAGCAAGTAGTGTCGGAGCAAGTTATGCCAATGTAGTTTGTTATAAATGTGGAAAACCGGGCCACATTATTAGAAATTTCCCGAACCAGGAGAACACGAATGGACAAGGCCGCGGAAGAGTTTTCAATATTAATGCGGCAGAGGCACAAGAAGACCCGGAGCTTGTTACGGGTACGTTTCTTATTGACAATAAATCTGCTTACGTTTTATTTGATTCGGGTGCGGATAGAAGCTATATGAGTAGAGATTTTTGTGCTAAATTAAGTTGTCCATTGACGCCGTTGGATAGTAAATTTTTACTCGAATTAGCAAACGGTAAGTTAATTTCAGCAGATAATATATGTCGGAATCGAGAAATTAAACTGGTTAGCGAAATATTTAAGATTGATTTGATACCAGTAGAGTTAGGGAGTTTTGATGTAATAGTCGGCATGGACTGGCTGAAGAAGGTGAAAGCAGAGATCGTTTGTTACAAAAATGCAATTCGCATTATACGAGAAAAAGGAAAACCCTTAATGGTGTACGGAGAAAAGGGCAACACGAAGCTACATCTTATTAGTAATTTGAAGGCACAAAAACTAATAAGAAAAGGTTGCTATGCTGTTCTAGCACACGTCGAGAAAGTACAAACTGAAGAAAAGAGCATCAATGATGTTCCCATTGCAAAAGAATTTCCCGATGTATTTCCGAAAGAATTACCGGGATTACCCCCACATCGATCCATTGAATTTCAAATAGATCTTGTACCAGGAGCTGCACCAATAGCTCGTGCTCCTTACAGAATCGCACCAAGCGAGATGAAAGAACTGCAAAGCCAATTACAAGAACTTTTAGAGCGTGGTTTCATTCGACCAAGCACATCACCGTGGGGAGCTCCTGTTTTGTTTGTCAAGAAGAAAGATGGTACATTCAGGTTGTGTATCGACTACCGAGAGTTGAACAAACTTACCATCAAGAACCGCTACCCACTACCGAGAATCGACGACTTATTTGATCAACTACAAGGCTCGTCTGTTTATTCAAAGATTGACTTACGTTCCGGGTATCATCAAATGCGGGTGAAAGAAGATGATATTCCAAAGACTGCTTTCAGAACACGTTACGGTCATTACGAGTTTATGGTCATGCCGTTTGGTTTAACTAATGCACCAGCTGTGTTCATGGACCTTATGAACCGAGTGTGTGGACCATACCTTGACAAGTTTGTCATTGTTTTCATTGATGACATACTTATTTACTCAAAGAATGACCAAGAACACGGTGAACATTTGAGAAAGGTGTTAGAAGTATTGAGGAAGGAAGAATTGTACGCTAAGTTTTCAAAGTGTGCATTTTGGTTGGAAGAAGTTCAATTCCTCGGTTACATAGTGAACAAAGAAGGTATTAAGATGGATCCGGCAAAGATAGAAACTGTTGAAAAGTGGGAAACCCCGAAAACTCCGAAACACATACGCCAGGTATTAGGACTAGCTGGTTACTACAGAAGGTTCATCCAAGACTTTTCCAGAATAGCAAAACCCTTGACTGCATTAATGCATAAAGGGAAGAAATTTGAATGGAATGATGAACAAGAGAAAGCGTTTCAGTTATTGAAGAAAAAGCTAACTACGGCACCTATATTGTCATTGCCTGAAGGGAATGATGATTTTGTGATTTATTGTGACGCATCAAAGCAAGGTCTCGGTTGTGTATTAATGCAATGAACGAAGGTGATTGCTTATGTGTCTAGACAATTGAAGATTCACGAACAAAATTATACGACGCATGATTTGGAATTAGGCGCGGTTGTTTTTGCATTAAAGACTTGGAGGCACTACTTATATGGGGTCAAAAGTATTATATATACCGATCACAAAAGTCTTCAACACATATTTAATCAGAAACAACTGAATATGAGGCAGCGTAGGTGGATTGAATTATTGAATGATTACGACTTTGAGATTCGTTACCACCCGGGGAAGGCAAATGTGGTAGCCGATGCCTTGAGCAGGAAGGACAGAGAACCCATTCAAGTAAAATCTATGAATATAATGATTCATAATAACCTTAATACTCAAATAAAGGAGGCGCAACAAGGAGTTTTAAAAGAGGGAAATTTAAAGGATGAAATACCCAAAGGATCGGAGAAGCATCTTAATATTCGGGAAGACGGAACCCGGTATTGGGCTGAAAGGATTTGGGTACCAAAATTTGGAGATATGAGAGAAATGGTACTTAGAGAAGCTCATAAAACCAGATACTCAATACATCCTGGAATGGGGAAGATGTACAAGGATCTCAAGAAACATTTTTGGTGGCCGGGTATGAAAGCTGATGTTGCTAAATACGTAGGAGAATGTTTGACGTGTTCTAAGGTCAAAGCTGAGCATCAGAAACCATCAGGTCTACTTCAACAACCCGAAATCCCGAAATGGAAATGGGAAAACATTACCATGGATTTCATCACTAAATTGCCAAGGACTGCAAGTGGTTTTGATACTATTTGGGTAATAGTTGATCGTCTCACCAAATCAGCACACTTCCTGCCAATAAGAGAAGATGACAAGATGGAGAAGTTAGCACGACTGTATTTGAAGGAAGTCATCTCCAGACATGGAATACCAATCTCTATTATCTCTGATAGGGATGGTAGATTTATTTCAAGATTCTGGCAGACATTACAGCAAGCATTAGGAACTCGTCTAGACATGAGTACTGCCTATCATCCACAAACTGATGGGCAGAGTGAAAGGACGATACAAACGCTTGAAGACATGCTACGAGCATGTGTTATTGATTTCGGAAACAGTTGGGATCGACATCTACCGTTAGTAGAATTTTCCTACAACAACAGCTACCATTCAAGCATTGAGATGGCGCCGTTTGAAGCACTTTATGGTAGAAAGTGCAGGTCTCCGATTTGTTGGAGTGAAGTGGGGGATAGACAGATTACGGGTCCGGAGATTATACAAGAAACTACCGAGAAGATCATCCAAATTCAACAACGGTTGAAAACCGCCCAAAGTCGACAAAAGAGCTATGCTGACATTAAAAGAAAAGATATAGAATTTGAAATTAGAGAGATGGTCATGCTTAAAGTTTCACCTTGGAAAGGCGTTGTTCGATTTGGTAAACGAGGGAAATTAAATCCAAGGTATATTGGACCATTCAAGATTATTGATCGTGTCGGACCAGTAGCTTACCGACTTGAGTTACCTCAACAACTAGCGGCTGTACATAACACTTTCCACGTCTCGAATTTGAAGAAATGTTTTGCTAAAGAAGATCTCACTATTCCGTTAGATGAAATCCAAATCAACGAAAAACTTCAATTCATCGAAGAACCCGTCGAAATAATGGATCGTGAGGTTAAAAGACTTAAGCAAAACAAGACACCAATTGTTAAGGTTCGATGGAATGCTCGTAGAGGACCCGAGTTCACCTGGGAGCATGAAGATCAGATGAAGAAGAAATACCCGCATCTATTTCCAGAAGATTCGTCAACACCTTCAACAGCTTAAAATTTCGGGACGAAATTTATTTAACGGGTAGGTACTGTAGTGACCCGAACTTTTCCATGTTTATATATATTAATTGAGATTCATATTTACATGATTAAATGTTTCCAACATGTTAAGCAATCAAACTTGTTAAGACTTGATTAATTGAAATATGTTTCATATAGACAATTGACCACCCAAGTTGACCGGCGATTCACGAATGTTAAAACTTGTAAAAATGACATGACGATATATATATGGATATACATATGGTTAACATGAGATTTTGATAAGTAAGTATCTCCATAAGTATATTAACAATGAGTTATATACATATAAACAAGACTACTAACTTAAGGATTTCGAAACGAGACATATATGTAACGATTATCGTTGTAACGACATTTAAATGTATATATATCATATTAAGATATATTAATATATCATAATATCATGATAATATAATAATTTAACATCTCATTAGATATAATAAATAATGGGTTAACAACATTAATTGAGATCGTTAACTTAAAGGTTTCAAAACAACACTTACATGTAACGACTAACGATGACTTAACGACTCAGTTAAAATGTATATACATGTAGTGTATTTAGATGTATTAAAATACTTTTGGAAGACTTCAAGACATATATCAAAACACTCATACTTAACGAAAATGGTTACAGTTACTTTTCCATTCTTTTCTTTCATCAAGAATTCTAGTCGTATTCTTACCCGTATTATACACAGCTTCAAAACGTACTTACTATGAGTATATACCAATAGGAACTAGCATGGGATTCCACTCTTGATTATGTCATGTATGACTAATCAATTTTAACTTCTACCATGAGCTAGTTAACTAACTAGAACTCCTTTTAACCCCACTCACCAATCACCAATTACCACTCATCATTCACTCCATTTCACTTCCAATTCTCTTTCTAATTCTCTCTCAACACACACACACTATTATGAACGTATTTTTCCAGTAGTTAATCATCATCTTCATTAAAAATCACTTCAAGAATCAAGCTATAATCATCATAGGAAGAACACTTCAAGAACACTTCAAAAATCCCTTCAAGTTTACTAATTTACTTCCAAGCTTTCTAATCCATTCCAAGTAATCATCTAAGATCAAGAAACCTTTGTTATATACAGTAGGTTATCTTTCTTATTCAAGGTAATATTCATATTCAAACTTTGATTCAATTTCTATAACTATAAACTATCTTAATTCGAGTAAAAATCTTACTTGAACTTGTTTTTGTGTCATGATCCTACTTCAAGAACTTTCAAGCCATCCAAGATCCTTTGAAGCTAGATCATTTCTTGTCACTTCCAGTAGGTTTACCTACTAAACTTGAGGTAGTAATGATGTTCATAACATCATTCGATTCATATATATAAAACTATCTTATTCGAAGGTTTAAACTCGTAATCATTAGAACATAGTTTAGTTAATTCTAAACTTGTTCGCAAACAAAAGTTAATCCTTCTAACTTGACTTTTAAAATTAACTACACACATGTTCTATATCTATATGATATGCTAACTTAATGATTTAAAACCTGGAAACACGAAAAACACCGTAAAACCGGATTTACGCCGTCGTAGTAACACCGCGGGCTGTTTTGGGTTAGTTAATTAAAAACTATGATAAACTTTTATTTAAAAGTTGTTATTCTGAGAAAATGATTTTTATTATGAACATGAAACTATATCCAAAAATTATGGTTAAATTCAAAGTGGAAGTATGTTTTCTAAAATGGTCATCTAGACGTCGTTCTTTCGACTGAAATGACTACCTTTACAAAAATGACTTGTAACTTATTTTTCCGACTATAAACCTATGCTTTTTCTGTTTAGATTCATAAAATAGAGTTCAATATGAAACCATAGCAATTTGATTCACTCAAAACGGATTTAAAATGAAGAAGTTATGGGTAAAACAAGATTGGATAATTTTTCTCATTTTAGCTACGTGAAAATTGGTAACAAATCTATTCCAACCATAACTTAATCAACTTGTATTATATATTATGTAATCTTGAGATACCATAGACACGTATACAATGTTTCGACCTATCATGTCGACACATCTATATATATTTCGGAACAACCATAGACACTCTATATGTGAATGTTGGAGTTAGCTATACAGGGTTGAGGTTGATTCCAAAATATATATAGTTTGAGTTGTGATCAATACTGAGATACGTATACACTGGGTCGTGGATTGATTCAAGATAATATTTATCGATTTATTTCTGTACATCTAACTGTGGACAACTAGTTGTAGGTTACTAACGAGGACAGCTGACTTAATAAACTTAAAACATCAAAATATATTAAAAGTGTTGTAAATATATTTTAAACATACATTGATATATATGTATATATTGTTATAGGTTCGTGAATTAACCAGTGGTCAAGTCTTACTTCCCGACGAAGTAAAAATCCGTGAAAGTGAGTTATAGTCCCACTTTTAAAATCTAATATTTTTGGGATGAGAATACATGCAGGTTTTATAAATGATTTACAAAATAGACACAAGTACGTGAAACTACATTCTATGGTTGAATTATCGAAATCGAATATGCCCCTTTTTATTAAGTATGGTAATCTAAGAATTAGGGAACAGACACCCTAATTGACGCGAATCCTAAAGATAGATCTATTGGGCCTAACAAACCCCATCCAAAGTACCGGGTGCTTTAGTACTTCGAAATTTATATCATATCCGAAGGGTGTCCCGGAATGATGGGGATATTCTTATATATGCATCTTGTTAATGTCGGTTACCATGTGTTCACCATATGAATGATTTTTATCTCTATGTATGGGATGTGTATTGAAATATGAAATCTTGTGGTCTATTATTATGATTTGATATATATAGGTTAAACCTATAACTCACCAACATTTTTGTTGACATTTTAAGCATGTTTATTCTCAGGTGATTATTAAGAGCTTCCGCTGTCGCATACTTAAATAAGGACGAGATTTGGAGTCCATGCTTGTATGATATTGTGTAAAAACTGCATTCAAGAAACCTATTTTGTTGTAACATATTTGTATTGTAAACCATTATGTAATGGTCGTGTGTAAACAGGATATTTTAGATTATCATTATTTGATAATCTACGTAAAGCTTTTTAAACCTTTATTGATGAAATAAAGGTTATGGTTTGTTTTAAAATGAATGCAGTCTTTGAAAAACGTCTCATATAGAGGTCAAAACCTCGCAACGAAATCAATTAATATGGAACGTTTTTAATCAATAAGAACGGGACATTTCAGTTGGTATCCGAGCGTTGGTCTTAGAGAACCAGAATTTTGCATTAGTATGTCTTATCGAGTTTGTTAGGATGCATTAGTGAGTCTGGACTTCGACCGTGTTTACTTGAAAAATGATTGCTTAACAAATTTTGTTGGAAACTATATATTTTTAACATGTGAATATTATGTGATATATTAATCTCTTAACGCGTTTGATATTACGTAATAGATGTCTACCTCTAGAACAAGTCCCATTGACTCACCTAATAATAATGAAGAGTCAAATGTAAATTGGAATGATTCGTGGACTGATTCACAAGTTCCCGAAGAGGAACCGGAAGAAGAGTCGGAACCGGAAGAAGAATCGGAACCGGAAGAAGAATCGGAACCGGATGAAGAAATAGAACCGGTGGGGGAAATAATAAAACGGTTAAGTAAAAAAAAATCCTCAACCAACCGACCAAGGTTAATTATGGTCAATGGTGTTTCCGCCAAGGAAGCAAAATATTGGGAGGATTACCAATTCTCCGATGAATCGGATTCCGACGAGAATTCCGATGATGTTATAGAAATTACCCCAACTGAATTTAAAAAGGCAAAAGAAAATAATAAGGAAAAGGGCATAAAAATAGAGAAATCTAATTCCAACCCCGATGAACTTTATATGTATCGTCAACCCCCGAAGTCCTTAAGTTGTAACAATGACCCGGGAACCTCTAAACCACCAGGTTTTTCTAAACCAATGTGGAAAACGACGGCTCGTAATCGGGGAACATCATATATCCCTAGAAACTTGGCAAAACAAACCAAAACCGAAGAAGAAGAAACAAGCGAGTCGGAATAAGATAGTTGTATTCGTGTGGTGTAATATATGTAATATAGTGTGCTTATGCTTTATGATATATGTAAAAATTGCTTGTATTAATAAGTATTTTTTTTATGAATCTAACTCTTGTCTATTTTACAGCATAAAAACACAAAATGGATAGACAACCCAATATTTTAAGAGACCTACCCGGAGACATGATTGATGAAATCTTGTCTAGAGTCGGTCAGAATTCTTCGGCATAACTATTTAAGGCGAGATCAGTTTGTAAGACATTCGAAGAACGTTCCAAGAATGCCTTGGTTTATAAAAGGCTTTCGTTCGAAAGATGGGGGATATCACATTGGGAAATCCATAAGTTACGATGTGTTTACTTTGACGCATATATTGCGGGGAACCCAAATGATATTTTACGCAATGGGTTAAGAAATTATTTTGACTCAATATATCCGAATATTGGACTTCGTGATTTAGAAAAGGCGGCTAACATGCAACATAAAGAAGCATGTTATGCTTATGGATTAGTAATGTTCGCTTCTCACCAAAGTGAGAACAAGAACATCGGGCTACAACTATTAAACAAAACGTTCCCACAAGTGAGGGAGTCGGTAATTGGGGTAAGAAATGAGGTTTTTAGATTGTTACGGGACTGTTGGACATTACGTAACCCTCGTCCCTTTGATGACGTTACAACACGCTGTCTTATCAATGGCCATAACGGTTATGTTCCACAAGACCAAGGATGGGAAGTAATCCTAGTAAAACCAGAATGCATGACTTGTTTCTGGACGTATGAATTACGTGTCTTTATTGCCTTTGCTGAACGACTTGTGTACTAGCTAGAATTATCTTCACAACCATCTTGTATCAAATTTATTATGTGCTATATTTCATGCTATATGTAAAATAAGCGGTATTGTAAGTTTGTAAAATATTGTGTAAAAGTTTGAACGCGAAATATTATTATAATCAGTTTTTCATATAGAATTGTAGTAGTTGAATTGTATATTAGCTACTAAGTATGAACTTAACGGGTAGGTACTACCCGAATTTAAACTTATAAAACGCTAATATGAAGAAAAAGATTTTATAAATGAGTTCATATTACGCTACGAAATACTATTAACTACTCTTAATATTCTGTATGATTAACTTGTTCCATTTGACTATTTTGAAGGAAATGGCACCGACTACTCGACACACCGTGAATATGAATGAAGAGGAATTCCGTACTTTTCTAGCTTCAAACATAGCCGCAGTATAGGCTGCGCTACATACCAACAATAACCTTGGATCTAGCAGTACAGGAAATCGTGTAGGATGCACCTACAAAGAATTCACTGCCTGCAAACCTTTGGAATTTGATGGAATCGAAGGACCGATCGGATTGAAACGGTGGACCGAGAAGGTCGAATCGGTGTTTACCATAAGTAAGTGTACTGAAGAGGATAAAGTGAAGTACGCTACGCATACCTTCACAGGTTCTGCGTTAACATGGTGGAATACCTATCTAGAGCAAGTGGGACAAGACGATGCGTACGCACTACCGTGGTCAGCATTCAAGCACTTGATGAACGAGAAGTACCGTCCCAGAACCGAGGTCAATAAGCTCAAGACAGAACTTAGAGGGTTACGAACCCAAGGATTTGATATTACCTAGTACGAAAGACGATTCACAGAATTGTGCCTATTGTGTCCGGGAGCATTCGAAGATGAGGAAGAGAAGATCGATGCGTTTGTGAAAGGATTACTGGAAAGAATCCAAGAAGATATAAGTTCACACGAACCCGCCTCCATACAACCCACGATTTAAAAGTATAAAAGTATTTGAAAAGGTGGGACTATGATCTCACCTTGAGTGCACGTATGTAAAAGTACTTCAACAAGTAAACGTGTGCAAGAAAGAATGATAGTCTTGACCTAAACAAATAGGTTTGTATCAATATCGGTAAACACAGTCGGTCAAAGTGTTCAATTAGTCCTATGGCTCGTTACGACTCGATTACTATAGCATGTGAGTCAAATTGTCATGTTTCATGTAAGATACAAGTATAAAAGCATGTTAGAACAATTGCATAAGTATTTGGTTAAGTTTAATTGAAAGTCAACTTTTGTCGGGTCAAAGTCAATGAAAAAGTCAACACATTCTGGTCGGGGTCCTGAACTATTTTTCTGAGGTTTTTAATCATATATGAGCATGTTAGAACAAGTTACATGTGAATCGGAGGTCCATAGCATGGCAAACATTTTTCGTAAAATGACCAAACAAAACAGTCACTGGCAGTGCAACTGGACGGCGTCCAGATTTGCTGGACGGCGTCCAGCATTGAAGGCCTGGACAGCATCCAAGAATTTGGACGGCGTCCAGATTGATATACAGGTCTGCTATGCTGAAACACATAAGTGCACGAACCAAAACACAACCAAACACAATTTATGATCCGAAAACACTTAAAACACGTATCTTATATCATCGGAAAGGTATTTTGACAAGGAAGACAACTAAGCACATTTCATCAATCAATCTACCACTTACAACAACCAAAACTGCATTTAATTTTCATCATTAATGACATTCAAGCTCATAAATGCAAATCAATGATTCGGAAACTTAACACACACAAATTATACGCCGTTTCGTAGGTAATTACGCATACAATACAACCTAACAACAACAAATAGCATTTCATAACATTCAAGGCATCAAAAGTTCATATTTAGTTCCATCAAACCCTAACCAACATCATCAAAATCAATAATCAAGTTTATGGAGTTTTCTAAAGCAACCTACACATCAAATTGAAGCTAGTGATACTAGTAACACAATTACAACATGAACTTTTAACATCTAACAACATATAAACCACCAAAACTCAAGATTAAGCAAGTATTCTTTCAAGTTGAGCTAGTTACACCAAAATAGCAAGAACGAGCATACAAATCACATAATCATGCTAGACTCGAGCCATAGACACTAATTAACAACTTTATAAGTTAAAAACATCAAGAACACAAAATCTAGTGATTTTAGAAAGTTACCCAAACTTGATGAAATAGGTATGGAATCGAAGAGGACGATGCAAGGATTCCGAATATGTAATTTGTTTGGATTTATGCTTGCTCGATTTGAAATAGATGATGATTCTTTGGATTTGGAGTTTGAGAGAAAATGGAGGAAGTAGTAGAGAGAAAGAGATGGATAAATGGATGAGAATGAATGTTGACCACTTTGACCTAGTAACATCTTTGGTCATTTGGCAAGTCTAGTCCCTCTAGTTTCATTCGGGTGCGTGAATTACCTAAACGAGAT
This sequence comes from Rutidosis leptorrhynchoides, assembly GCF_046630445.1. Classification (NCBI taxonomy): domain Eukaryota; kingdom Viridiplantae; phylum Streptophyta; class Magnoliopsida; order Asterales; family Asteraceae; genus Rutidosis; species Rutidosis leptorrhynchoides. The sequence goes on from NC_092334.1 coordinate 65,564,632, forward strand.
AATTTAAAATGCGTATTAGCGGGAGATGTTATAAATATATAACGGACTTTAAAATAAATAAACGGAAAGTAAACAGAAAAAGGTGGGATGTTACATTACCTACTCCTTAAAAGAAATTTCGTCCCGAAATTTAAGTAGGCGTAGTAGTCGTTGTTTCTTCCTCGGGATCTTGCGTTTCTGAATTCACGAATAGATGAGGATACTTCCTTTGCATTTGATCTTGTCTTTTCCAAGTAAACTCGGGTCCCATTTTGGCATTCCAACGGACCTTGACAATTGGAATTCGGCTTTGTTTTAACGTTTTGACGGAGGTGTCCACAATTTCAACCGGTTCTTCTACGAAATGAAGTTTGTCATCAATGGTAAGCTCCTCGAGAGGGATGATGATATCGGGTTAGGCAAGGCACTTTTTCAAGTTGGATACATGGAAAGTAGGATGAACGGAGCTCAATTGAGGCGGAAGATCTAAACGATAAGCAACGGTTCCAACACGCTCCAAGATTTCGAAAGGACCAATATACCGCGGATATAGCTTCCTGCATTTCCTGAAACGGATTACACCTTTCCAAGGCGCGACTTTTAACATTACGCGATCAACGACTTGAAATTTAAAGTCGTTGCGTCGTTTGTCGGTATAGCTCTTTTGACAACTTTGGGGCCGTCCTAAGCCTATCTCGGATTTGAACGATATTCTCGGTTGTTTCATGAATGAGTTTGGGTCCGGTGATTTGTGTGTCGCCTACTTCGGCCCAACAAAGAGGTGAATGACATTTTCGGCCATATAATGCTTCGAATGGTGCGGCGTTAATACTCGCGTGATAACTATTGTTGTAGGAGAATTCGGCGAGAGGCAAGTGCTTGTCCCAAGCTTTTCCGAAGTCGATAACGCAAGCTCGTAGCATGTCTTCCAAAGTTTGAATTGTGCGTTCGCTTTGTCCGTCGGTTTGTGGGTGATATGCGGTGCTCATGTCCAATCGCGTTCCCAACGCTTCTTGTAAGGTACTTCAAAATCTAGAAACAAAACGAACATCTCGGTCGAAGAAAATCGATAAAGGTACACCGTGTCGGGCTATGATTTCTTTAATGTAAAGTTGTGCAAGTTTTTCTATTTTGTCGGTTTCCTTCATGGCGAGGAAGTGTGCGGATTTGGTGAGTCGGTCGACAATGACCCAAATAGTATCGTAACCTCCCACCATCTTTGGTAGTTTGTTGATAAAATCCATCGTTATCCTTTCCCACTTCCATTGTGGGATTTCGGGTTGTTGAAGTAGTCCGAACGGTCTTTGATGTTCGGCTTTGACTTTGGAGCAAGTTAGGCATTTTCCAACATAAGTAGCGACGTCCCTTTTAATTTTCGGCCACCAATATTGTTCTTTGAGGTCATGGTACATCTTATTGGTGCCGGGGTGAATCGAGTATCGTGACTTGTGGGCTTCATCTAGAATGAGGTTTCGTAAATCCCCATAACTAGTGTGATGACCCGGGAATTTCTGACCAAATTTAAATTTGAATCTTATATGGTTTCGATACGATAAGCAAAGGTTGTAATGTTAGAGTCTCAAAACCTTTGAACTGTGTTCATGTATACATTTGACCTTTGACAAATCCCGACGATTCAAGAACAAATATTTGTAAATAAATATGTATATATACATAAATGTATTATGTATAATAATTTGATATTATAAATTATAATTTAAGCATTTAAAAGTTAAATATGTAAAATAAGATATAAAGTCATTATGTTATACTTAAAATGAATTCATATATATATGTATGATTTCTATAGATAATTATTATAATATGTATATATGTAAGAATTTATTACTCAATGTAAGCTACTATATATATATAATTATTAAATACTACATAATTAATAAACTGTACATATAAAGTGTAAATACAAGTTAAAATTATAATATAAGAAAGTTGTTATTAAATTAAACCTATAGATATAACTTTTATACATAAATATTATTGTGTGTATAACATAATATATATAAAATTTATAAATGAAAAATATTCAATAAAAGTTATTATATTATATGGAATTTCAAGATAAAGTATAAATGTTATATTAATAATATGGGCCTTACTTTCAGTATAATTATTAATAGTAATATTAATATTTGTATTATTAATGATAGTAAATCAAATATAAAATATTTATGTGTATATAAAATTTGTTATATATATATATATATATATATATATATATATATATATATATATATATATTTATAAGTTATGATATTATTATTAATACTATTATTATTATTATTAATATGAATATATTTATTATTTGTTTATTTAAATTATAAATAGAAAACAAAAATTACAGATGTATATATGTACGCGTAATATAATCAATGTCTATTATTTATCTTCTTTGCTATTAGCCTCGTGACCCTTTGTCAATTGAATTATCACAAACAAACAAATTTAATCAATTAAGTATGCTAAAGATATCCTTCAATCACATGTGTATACCAGTTGTCTGATGTTATTCGAAGGAAGAAAAATCACAGCAATAACTCTGCTATTTTTTTTCTTTCGTAACCCCACTTTTATCCATAATCGATTTTCGAAATCAACTCCAAAATCTAATAACGCAGATGTGTTAGGAAGCATCCATTAAAACTATCTGTAAGTTTTTACGTATCAATTCCCTCGATTGATTCCCAATTTCAAGGTCAAACTTTAAATTTAAAAAGTCAACCCAAGTGTTCTTGAGGAAAATTCGAATTAGTGTTTATGTTTCAAGTCCAATTAATGATTCCAATAGTTTTTATATATGTTTATCAAACTATTTTAAGTTATAATCAAAGTCTAATACTTGATCAATTCGTAAATCAATTTTTTTTTAAAAACCAAACAGCGACGAGCAGTTTGTGCTGCTTCTGTTTTTTTTTTTTTTTTCATTTTGATTATTTCAATTACTCGCGAATAAAATTTTCGGTGTGGGATATCATATCCTAAATCTGTTCTGATACTTATATTTAAGTTGAAAAGAAGATTGATCGATTGGTTTTAATATTGAGAAGGAAGAAGATGAAGAAGGGAAATAGAAAGAACAGATTAAATATAATCAGGACTGATAAGGCTAAAAAGGAACATATATTTCATAGCAATATCCCTCCTAAATAATAGGTTTTCATATGTAATTGTATTATATTTTCATTGTAATTGTTTAAATAAATAAGTGCGAAGACAAAAGGCGAAAACGAAGATTTGAAGATAAAAATGTCCAAAAAGCTCAAATGTACAAGATACAATCCAAGTGGTTCAATTTATTGATGAAAAACGTCTAAAAATGACAAGAGTACAAGTTACAAAACGCAAAGTACAAGATATTAAATTGTACGCAAGGATGTTCGAAAATCCGGAACCGGGACATGAGTCAACTATCAACGCCCGACGCAACGGACCAAAAATTACAAGTCAACTATGCACAAGAATATAATATAATATTTAAATAATTATATAAATTATTTATATATTATATATATTTAAAAATTATGTCGACAAGCTATGAGACAAATGATCCTGAGCTGGATTTTCAAACTCCGCGACTCGCGGAGTTTGAAGGCTAAAAACTCCACGACTCGCGGAGCTGTCAGAAATCAAAACTCCTATAAAAGGTCACGAATTCTGCGAGTAAAAATAATAATAATACTCCATAAGATAATAAATAAATAAATATAATATATATATATATATATATATATATATATATATATATATATATATATATATATATATATAGTATAGATTAGTGTTATATTAGATTAGTTCAGGTTATGTAAAGGTTATTTTACGGGTTTTTGAAGTCGAAATTCTGTCCGTGTAACACTACGCGATAAATACTCAATGTAAGTTATGTTCTCCTTTTTAAATTAATGTCTCGTAACTAAGTTATTATTATGCTTATTTGAGCCGAAGTAATTATGATGTTGGGCTAAATATTAAAGATGGGGTTATTGGGCTTTGTACCATAATTGGGGTTTGGACAAAAGAACGACACTTGTGGAAATTAGACTATGGGCTATTAATGGGATTTATATTAACTAAATGATACCTCATTAAATTAATATATAGATTTACAATTTGACGTAGATATAAATAACCACATACGCTCGATCGGACACGATGGACGGGATATCTATAAATACTAATAATTGTTCATTTGACCGGACACGGGGATGGATTAATAGTCAATGGACTCATTAAAACAGGGGTGGATTACATTCAAGGGTAATTGGTGTAATTGTTAACAAAGTATTAAAACCTTGGATTACACACAGTCGATAACCTGGTGTATTCATTAAACAAAGTATTAAGACCTTGTTACAGTTCGAATCCCCAGTTAGTTGAAATATTTGACTTCGGGCATAAGGTTAAATTTGCCGAGCATTTTATAATTATGATCGATGAACTATTGTGGACAAAAACCAGATAGGTTTCAAATACATCCAGGACAAAGGACAATTAACCCAGGACAATAAATTAAAATCAAAACGTCAAACATCATAGTTACGAAAGTTTAAATAAGCATAATATATTTTATTTCATATTTCCTCGTACTTTTATTTATTGTCATTTTAATTATTGTTATTTATTTTATATTGGTTAAATATCGTCATTTACTATACGCTTCGCTTAAAATATAAATCGACAAACCGGTCATTAAACGGTAAACCCCCTTTTATATATTATTATATATAATTATATATATTTTGTATAAATATAGTTGTTTAAAAATATAGTGTGCAATAAGCCCGCTCCCTGTGGAACGAACCGGACTTACTAAAAACTATACTACTCTACGATTAGCTACACTGCCTATAGTGTTGTAGCAAGGTTTAGGTATATCCCATTTGTAAATAAATAATTAAAACTTGTGTAATTTTTAATAGTATTTCTTGTAAAATTAATAGTATTTTATATACACCTCGCACGACATCAAGTTTTTGGCGCCGCTGCCGGGGAACTCTCTTAAACGCCGGAAGCGCAACGCTAATAAAAAAAAAAGATTTTTAGTTTACTTCTATTAAAAGTCGCTTTTGTAAAAATACGTTTTAAATATTCGAAAATATAAAAAGAAAAACAAAAATATAAGTATTTTTAAGATTTTGTTAAATATTTAAGTTTTATAAGTTTCTTTATTTTTATTTTAGTTTATAAAAATATAAGTTTTATTTAAATATCTTTTATTTATATAAAAAAAAACAGAAAACAGAAAATAAAAAAAATAATAAAGAAAAACGCGTCGAATTTAATAAGCTGTCATCTGAATTTCTGAACCCCGCGACTCGCGGGGTTTTCTGCATTAATTACCGCGACTCGCGGAGATAATCTGACACGCGAACAGAAACCCTAAACTGCATTTATTACGGATTATTATTAATTATAATTATTATTAACCCTAATTATTATTATTATTATAATTAAGTTTATTTTTAATTTAAGTTTTATTTAATTTATATTTTAGTTAAATTAGTTTAATTAAATTGTAAAATTAGTAGTTTTATTAATAAATAATATAAAAATAATATTTTTATAAAAATTGTACTTTTTACAACTTTTTGTATATTTTTATATTTTGTCCCTTTTTAATCGTTGTAGCGTAATATTTGTATTTTTTTTCGCTCATATTTAATTTTAAACTTAGTTTTTGCCATAGTCATTTTTACTCCTAGATTTTTAGGCTTTGCCGTAGAATTCCTTAAGTGCTTTTTCTTTAGACTAAGATTTAGGTGCTTTAGAATTTTGCGATGCCTTTTTAAGTTTTAGTTTCTTTTTAAGTTATTTCCATTTGGGATTTAGTTTTTCCTGTAAGCTTTAATATTTTTAGACACCTTTTACTATGTATCAATTATCATTCCAATTAGTAATTTCAATTTGCGATTATAATTTTAAGTTAGTTGTAGTAATAAGATTAGGTTAGTCAAGTATTTTTAAGTTTTATAAGTTTCTTTTATTTTTTTTCCGTCACCTTTTATTTTTCAACCATTTTTCTTTTTCGACCTTTTTCGACGAACTCTTTTTCTTTCTTATTTCTCGCTATTCTAGTTTTTAGGACATAGATTTTTATTCTACTTCTTATCTAAATTTCTTAAATTTACGAAAATTTATTTTAAGTGGTTAAATTGATAGACATCAAAATTTTCTGGTTCGTAGTAATAGTTGGATTTGTACGTGGACCGGGTTATTGGAGCCAAACAGTCCTCAATTATATTGAGACCAAACGAATCCTGCCCCTCTGCTGCATCTTTTGGCTATTCAAAACGTGGGCAAAATCAGAAAAGTCTATTAATTGGATAACTTATTATAATTTTTCTTTCCTTTTTAAAAACTAATAGGATATTCAGTGAATGCACCGAGCAAGACGTTCACCACCTTTTGTACGTTCACCACCTGTAACTAGATCAAGACATTTAGCAAATATAACCGCCGTTGATTTTTCTTTAGAATCGTCATCCAGTCGACCAAGTACTTCAGTTCAAATTTCCGATAATCCATTTTTTGAACCCGACCTCACAATTGAGAATCCGGAAAATATTCAGGAACGGTTCGTAGATCCTGAACCACTAAACTTTCCTCCGGAGCCACCAATTATTCAAACAGAGATTGTTGAGGAACGAACCATTAAATCAGAATCATCTAGTGATTCCGATTCAACAAATTCAATTATGGAGAATCTGGAACCTTTAAGTATGGAAGACCGAATGAGAGCTAAACGCACTGGCCAAGGTCACGCAATTACTCATCCAGACATTAATGCGCCAGATTATGAAATCAAAGGACAAATTCTACACATGGTGACTAATCAATGCCAATTTAGTGGTGCGCCGAAGGAAGATCCAAATGAACATTTACGTACCTTTAATAGGATCTGCACACTATTTAAAATCCGAGAAGTGGAGGATGAACAGATATATCTCATGTTATTTCCCTGGACTTTAAAGGGAGAAGCCAAAGATTGGTTGGAATCATTACCTGAAGGGGCGATCGATACATGGGACGTTTTAGTTGACAAATTTCTTAAACAATTCTTTCCTGCATCTAAAGCCGTAAGACTTCAAGCAGAAATTGTTACGTTCACACAGAAACCAAATGAAACTCTATATGAGGCGTGGACTAGATATGGAAAGTTGTTAAGAGGATGTCCGCAACATGGTTTAGACACCTGTCAAATAGTACAAATATTCTACCAAGGATGCGACATCACTACAAGAAAAGACATAGATATAGCAGCTGGTGGTTCTATTATGAAGAAAACCGAAACTGATGCTTACAAAATTATTGATAACACTGATTCCCACTCACATGAGTGGCACCAAGAAAAAGACATCGTTAGATCATCTAAAGCAGCTAGAGCCGATTCTAGCCATGACTTAGATTCCATTTCCGCAAAGATAGATGCTATGGAGAGACGAATGGAAAAGATGACTAAGGATATTCACTCAATACGAATTAGTTGTGAGCAGTGTGGAGGACCACATTTGACAAAAGATTGTCTCAGTATTGAATTAACAATGGAACAAAGAGAGAATATTTCATACATAAACCAAAGGCCTGGAAATAATTATCAGAATAATTATCAACCGCCAAGACCGATTTACAATCAAAACCAGAATTATAACCGAAATATTCCATACAACAACCAACAAGGTCCTAGCAATCAACAAGTATCCAATAATACTTATAATCAGCAAAGACCTAATTTTCAAAACAAACCACCACAACAAACCGATGATAAAAAGCCGAATTTAGAAGATATGATGACGAAGCTAGTTGAAACTCAAACGCAGTTTTTCACATCTCAGAAACAAACCAATGAACAAAATGCTCAAGCATTTAGAAATCAACAAGCTTCTATTCAAAATCTGGAACAAGAAGTGAGTAACCTAGCAAGGTTAATAGGTGAAAGAAAACCGGGAAGTCTACCTAGTGATACAAATGCTAACCCCCGAAATGAAACAGCTAAAGCTATTACCACAAGAAGTGGTACAACACTTAAACCACCTGAAATACCTGTAACTTCTGATGAAGCTATTCCTACTCCACAAGAACCACAACCTGATCAAGATAAGGAAAAAGAACCGGTAGTTGAAAAGGTTAATGAAGATAACACAGTTAAGGATAAACCTTATGTTAAACCATATCAACCACCACTTCCTTACCCGAGTAAAATGAAGAAAGAGAAACTTGAAGCCGAGCAATCCAAATTTTTGGATATGTTTAAACAGATAAATGTAAATCTTCCTTTCATTGATGTGATTTCAGGAATGCCTAGATATGCTAAATTCTTGAAAGATCTAATCTCAAATAGAAAGAAAATGGAAGAACTCTCGGCTGTTACTATGAATGCTAATTGTTCAGCAGTGCTGTTGAATAAGATACCAGAAAAACTATCTGATCCAGGAAGTTTCACAATTCCATGTTTTCTGGGTAGTCTTAGTTCAATAGAAGCATTGGCAGACTTAGGTGCTAGTATAAATCTAATGCCGTATTCACTATACGCTAAACTAGACCTTGGAGAATTAAAACCAACCAGAATAAGCATACAATTAGCCGATAGATCAATAAAATATCCTAGAGGGATAATGGAGAACATGCTAGTTAAAGTTGGTACTTTAGTATTTCCAGTAGATTTTGTTGTTTTGGACATGGAAGAAGATTCTCAAGTTCCTCTCATATTAGGAAGACCATTCTTAAACACGGCTAAAGCAATGATAGACGTGTTCGGTAAGAAACTGACCCTAAGTATAGAGGATGAGAGTGTTACCTTTTCAGTTGATAGAGCAATGCAACAACCACAATCTGCAGATGATACATGTTATTATATTCAAACTATAGATGCACATGCAGAATTATTAGAAGAATTTCCAGAATTACAAGGAACAGGAGAATGTTCTTTAGGAGAAGGTAATGAACCAATTGATGAAGCTGAAATGTTAGCTACACTTATAGCTAATGGATATGAACCAACAACAGAAGAAATTCAAATGCTAAAAGAAGAAGACAGATATCGATATAAATCATCGATAGAAGAACCTCCGAAATTAGAGTTAAAGCCACTTCCAAACCATTTGGAATACGCTTATTTACATGGTGAATCTGAATTACCTGTAATAATATCGTCTTCTCTTACTGAAAATGAGAAATCACAACTCATTTCTGTGTTGAAAGCTCATAAACCAGCCATTGCATGGAAGATTCATGATATTAAAGGAATAAGTCCTTCGTATTGCACACATAAAATCCTTATGGAAGAAGGTCATAAAACGTATGTGCAACGCCAACGAAGACTAAATCCTAATATGCAAGATGTAGTTAAGAAGGAGATTATTAAACTGCTAGATGCAGGTTTGATATATCCAATCTCTGATAGTCCATGGGTAAGCCCAGTTCAATGTGTACCTAAGAAGGGTGGCATGACTGTCATTACAAATGAGAAAAATGAGCTTATTCCTACTAGGACTGTAACAGGATGGCATGTATGTATTGATTATAGAAAATTAAATGACGCCACCAGAAAAGATCACTTTCCCTTACCTTTCATAGATCAAATGTTGGAAAGATTAGCCGGAAATAGTTACTATTGTTTTCTAGACGGATTTTCCGGATATTTTCAAATTCCAATAGCACCCGAAGATCAAGAGAAAACCACATTCACGTGCCCTTATGGTACTTTTGCTTACAAACGCATGCCATTTGGACTTTGCAACGCCCCTGCAACCTTTCAAAGGTGTATGATGGCGATTTTTCACGACATGATAGAAGAATGCATGGAAGTATTCATGGATGACTTTTCAGTCTTCGGTGATACATTTAAATCATGTCTAGTTAATCTGGAACGAATGCTAATTAGATGCGAAAAATCAAATCTAGTACTTAATTGGGAGAAATGCCATTTCATGGTTAAAGAAGGCATCGTTCTTGGACATAAAATTTCAAAAGAAGGAATTGAAGTGGATAGAGCTAAAGTAGATGTAATTGCTAAACTTCCACATCCCACCAATGTTAGAGGAGTTAGGAGTTTTCTAGGGCATGCCGGTTTTTACCGACGTTTCATAAAAGATTTTTCTAAAATTGCCACTCCTATGAATAAACTCCTAGAAAAGGATGCGCCATTCATCTTTTCAGATGAGTGTATCAAATCTTTTAATATTCTTAAAGAGAAACTCACTAATGCGCCGATCATGATAACACCAAATTGGAATCTACCATTTGAACTAATGTGCGATGCAAGTGATTTTGCAATGGGAGCCGTTTTAGGACAAAGGATTGAAAAACGATATCAACCTATATATTATGCTAGTAAGACATTACAAGGAGCACAAACGAACTATACAACTACTGAAAAAGAACTCCTTGCTATTGTCTTTGCTTTTGACAAATTTCGATCATATCTCGTTCTAGCAAAAACGGTGGTCTATACCGACCATTCTGCTCTTAGATACCTATTTTCAAAACAAGATGCTAAACCAAGATTAATCCGTTGGATCTTACTCTTACAAGAGTTTGATATTGAAATCCGAGATAAAAGAGGAGCAGAAAATCTCGCCGCTGATCATCTTTCTCATCTAGAAAATCCCGAATTAGAAGTTCTAAATGAATCGGCCATACAAGACAACTTTCCTGATGAATATCTATTGAAGATAGATTATAAAGAAATACCATGGTTTGCAGACTATGCAAACTACTTAGTTTGTGGATTCCTTGAAAAAGGATTATCGTACCAAAGACGAAAGAAATTCTTCAGTGATATAAAACACTATTTCTGGGAAGATCCACACCTGTTTAAAAGTTGTCCCGATGGAATAATACGCCGATGTGTATTTGGAGATGAAGCTAGTAAAATTTTAAACCATTGTCACACAGGACCAACAGGAGGGCATTATGGGCCTCAACTAACAGCAAGAAAAGTTTATGATGCTGGATTCTATTGGCCTACAATTTACAAAGACGCACACCTTCTTTGCAACTCCTGTGATGCTTGTCAAAGGGCCGGAAAAATAATTCAACGTGATGAAATGCCACAAAATGTCATCCAAGTATGTGAAGTATTTGACATTTGGGGTATTGACTTTATGGGTCCATTTCCAAAATCTCATAATAATCTATATATACTCGTAGCCATTGATTATGTATCTAAATGGGCGGAAGCACAAGCTCTCCCAACTAACGATGCACGAGTTGTAGTCAACTTTTTAAAACGTCTTTTTGAAAGGTTTGGAACACCGAAAGCTTTAATAAGTGATCGGGGTACTCATTTCTGTAATAATCAACTTAAAAAAGTTCTTAAAAGATATGGAGTAACTCATAAAATCTCCACCGCATATCATCCACAAACAAGTGGACAAGTTGAAAATACCAACCGAGCTTTAAAACGTATTCTAGAGAAAACCGTAGGATCAAATCCGAAGGAATGGTCCATTAAATTGGAGGATGCACTCTGGGCTTTTAGAACAGCCTACAAAACTCTAATTGGAACCACACCTTTTAGACTTGTTTATGGAAAAGCATGTCATCTTCCAGTAGAAATTGAACACAAAGCATTTTGGGCTTTGAAGACATGTAATCTTGATTTACATGAAGCCGGACGTCTACGATTAAGTCAACTAAACGAATTAGAAGAATTAAGACATGAAGCATACGAAAATTCGTTAATCTATAAAGAAAGAACGAAGAAATGGCATGATAAAAGAATCAGAAGTTCAAAAGAATTTAAAGAAGGAGACAGAGTTCTTCTTTTCAATTCACGATTCAAGCTATTTCCTAGAAAATTGAAATCAAGATGGTCTGGACCATTCATAGTCAAAAGAGTTTTCCCATACGGAACGATAGAATTGATAAATTCAAATGGGATTGAATTTAAAGTTAATGGTCACAGAGTTAAACATTACATACATGGTCCGATGGAAGTCGACAACGAAGTTAATCACAATTTCGACACCACAGCTAACTAAGTGTGGGGAGAATCAAGTCTTTAAAGGATAATATGTATTTCTGTTAGAGTTAGATTGTCTGTTTTCGTATATTTCTCGAAAATGGAACCCGAATGGTCTTTCCCTAGCAGACCCTAAAGAACTAGTCTTCTCCCCCCATTCTGAATTTTTATTTTTTTTAGGTTTTTACGAAATGAAGACTGCCTGTGAACTAAACCATGGTCTAATGCTACACGCTTTGATCACTAAAAGAAATAATGACATACTACCGAGTGAACTAGTATCAGTAATCAGAGAAAGAATGGACGGAGTTAGAAAAGAATCCAGATGCGAAGATAATAAGTTACAATTTGGTAAAGGAAAATCAAAATCCGCAGCGAAAAGAAGAGCACGACACCTAGAAAGATGTCACAAATGCGGAAAATGGTCACATGGAGGTAAATGTTCAAATAATCAAACCTATTCAAATACCGAATTTGTTACTTTATGCAGAGACAGACCGTTCATATGTTTAGAAGAAAAGACACTGAATGCTCGAGGTTACGCCTATGTAGCCATGGAAAACCAATTAAACCGACTATCTTATGAATGGGATAGATCATATAACTAAGAAATCTATTTCACAGGTATGTCTGTACAGTTTTTATTTTTATTTTTATTTTTAACCTTTTGATAATAAACGCTAATTTGTTCGCTAAAAAGTATTAAATTGGTATTGAATAAAATTAGGTTTGGCGACCGAAATTATTGATATCATTCAAAAATTTATTACATCACTGCGAAATTTAACGTTTATTCTTAAGGTATAAATATCTTTAATCAATCAACCCAAAATATTTCAAAAATTCGTCATGAGTTAAATTAGGTCTTGGAACCGAAATTACTTTACCGAAAAGAGGGGCGCATATTTTTGATAATATTTGATTAATTAAAGTGGGATAAAAAGACAAAAAGATTTTTAATTTTATTCTTACCATGTTTTTAATATTAATATTTAAATCTTAAATTAATATTGTAAACTTTGTAAAAACAATATATTTAAAATTGTAAATATTTGAAAAATTAATATAAGTTTGGTATGAATTTATAAATTTTTAAATTAAGTTTGGTGTGAATTTTTAATTTTTAAAATATAAATTTTTAATTTTATGCATTTCAATTTTAAGTTTGGTGTGAATTTTTTTTTATATATTTAAGTTGTGTGAATTTAAAAACATAAATTTACTTTATCTCATTAAGTTAAGAATATGATTTTTAAAATTCGTCGTAAGTTGAAGACTAGGTCTTTGAACCGAAATTGCTTTACCCGAGGGAGGGACGAGAACTTTTATTATCATTATTTTTAATCTTATTGAATTAGAGTATGCCAAAAACATTGAAAAAAACCCAAAAATCTTAGCTTTTAAAACAATCGCTACAAAAAGACAAATTTTAAAATTTTGTCGAGGGACGGACTAGGACATCGATCCGAAACGACCTCGTCCTAAATAACAAGGGAAACAAAATTTTAAAATTAAGTACTTAATTGTTTCATAAGTTAATGATTATAAAAATAAAAAAAAAAATATATCAAACTCCGCGACTCGCGGAGTTTGAAGAGTATTTCACCGCGACTCGCGGGAGGACCGGATTACAGAAAAAAAAAATAAGAGCTGCAACAGCTCAGTTTCACACTCCACAACTCAAAAATAACTGCGAACATACTCCACAAAAACCCGAAAAATACACCCCAAAATCACAATTTTTAACCGTTAATCACCAAATCTTTTACTAAAATCATGTTGAGAAGGATGCTATCTAAGAATTACTCAAGAAAAACGGTAAATTTCTACACCTAAACACCATTTAATCCGAAATTTGGTGTTCTTGAGCAATTTTTTCCCCAATTTGATTTTGATGCTTTTTAGTGTAATTATGCTTAAATTGTTTATGTATTATGCTTGTATAACCTAGATTGATGCTGTTTAACATGATTAGAAGCCTTAAACTTCAAATTTTGAGTAATCTAGGGTTTGTGTTCTTGAGCAAATTTGGGGCTTTTTGATATAAACAGGTTATGGCCGATTTTTGTCATGAATTGTTGCTAAATTGAGTAGTGTAACATGTCTAGGTAATTAAATGATCCAAACTTTGAGCCTAAACATGATTTTGAGAATTAAAGTGGACTTTTTCAAGTCTAAAAATTCATGAACTTGATTTTTGAAAGATAATGCCATTTGAGACTTGTTTAATTGCTAGTAATGATTATTTTGACATGTCATTTGAGTTGAATGATTATGAACTTGGCGAACATTTTCGTATATGCTTATTTGAAAAAGTGTAGATTTGATAAAAAAATGTGAAAATGAGCTTAAGTTTGATATAAATTGATAATGTCATTGTAATTATTTTGATTGATGATTTTGCTGACACTAATGCATATTTGGATGCACAAAAATTGTGTTTGATGTGTTTTGCAGAATGAAAGGGGTGAATCTTCATCCCAAGCCCGCAATGCTCCTGCTGAGAATTTGGAACAACAGGAGGTGGATAACTACTACAAGCAGGATATACCTCATCCAGTCATGACCTTTTCCGATATGCACTTGGAAGAGTTGCACCCGAACCTGAGATTTGACAGACTTTGGATAGATTAACCAAAATATCAAAGGGGTTTGCATACTCTTCATTCTAAGGTTGTTGAGGTACCGAGGGTCATAGAATGGAGACCCTTAGAAGCTGTAGAATTGGCCGGGCCAATTAGGGAATTACTTGTACAGAGGTATGGTAATTCTTCTTTTAATGACTGGGTACGTTTATTCACCATGCGTAGACCTGTATATAAAGTATGGTGTGAAGAATTGTTATGTAGTATAGAGTTGAATGATCGGGTAGCTAGTTTAACCGATCGTTCTTTTATTAGATTTTTGTTAGGCGGTTCGATGCGCCACATGTCTTTACTGGACATGGCTCAGGCTTTACGTATATATACGCCTGAGGAGTTAGCGTCTGCCGATTGTAGAGGATTGATACTAAACGGTAGAAAGATAGATGAAAATTTTGATACACACGGTGTGTGGAGTCAAATGACAAGCCATCACCGTTTCAAAGGGGGAAATTACTCTTATTTGGATATAGATAGAGCCGAATTAAGAGTGATACATAGGTTTTTAGCTAATTTGATTACACAAAGGGGTAAGAACAAGGAAAAAGTAAATGAACAGGATTTGTTTTACCATATGTGTTTTCGAGACCCACAAAGCGCTGTAAGTATACCATATTGTGTGGGTTATTATTTATCAGCTATGGTTCGGGGGATGCGACCGCATAGCATAATAGGAGGTGGTATTTTTATTACTTTGATTGGTGAATATCTTGGTGTGGATATAAGTCGGGGGGGATTATTAGTAGAAGAACCAGAACCCCGCGATACTATAGGTTTGAATGTATACCATGGTGCGAAAGTTTTGAAGAGGCGAAATAACGCCGCAGTACGATACCATGGTAGACATCCACAGGTGGAGAGAAACCAACAACAAGGTAATGTAGGAGGGTGGAATGAGATGCAAGAAATGTAAAGGTTTATAGCTTCTCAGGAATACGAAAATGCTAGACAGAGAGCATTTGAAGATTGGCAAGTTCATCAGAACCAAATCATAGCTCATTGCCAACATATAGGTAGAAACTATATTCCTACACCGAAACCCATCTTCCCTCCTTGGTCTATAGAGATGCAGCCACCATATCCTACGTATGACCCTGCCGAAGCATTCTATAGCACCTATGGTTATGCCTGGAACCCCTATTGGTACCAATATCATCCTTAGTTTACTTATTATTTTTTTTATTTTGTAATTTGTAATTATTGATACGTTTAATACTTTTGTTAATATTGTAATCATTTTTATAATTATCTAACTTTTATTCTTAGATTTTAATAATTTTTGAATGTGGGGTAATATACCAAACTTCAAAAATATGTATATATGTTTGCAGTTTATCTTATGTACACAACAGGGTAAAACAACGCATTTTCAAAGACTGGCATTAAGTTCAGCAAAAGCAACTAATTTTGACAACAAGATGCAAAATATATGTGAAATAACAACAAGACGGAATGAACAAATGATGTGCACCATTTATCATTCAGCAAACAAACGCTAATATATTTGGAAACTTTGGTAAAAATTTAATCATTTTCACACAAATCACCCTCAATAATTTAAATTGTTACTGATTTCTTGCAAATGAGGGCATTGCAAGATCTTAAGTGTGGGAAGGGGTTAAATTCTTTCGGATTTTAAAAATTTTTACTTTATACACTTGGTTACCATTAAAAATACTAGTAAAGCAGTAGTTGTATTAGAATCTAGTGCTCTCTGATAATAAAGAACAGCCCTGGTCTTATATACTGACTACCCAATTCTAGTAAAAATTTTCAAAATTTTCAATTAAATGAACTAAAAATCATGTTTATACATATTTATGAACGATAAAACTAGGTTTTAACACCGAAATTATTGTTACCTCAAAAAGGACATAAATTGAGAAACAAACCAAAATGTTAAAATTCATTTAAAATGGAATAGAGGACGATAAAAAAAGGAAAATAAAAGCCAAGTGTGGGAAAATTTACCAAGTTATCTTAAACATATGTCACATATATCTGTAACAAATAACCGAAAATACTTTTGCTTTGGACTAAACTAAACTGTTTTTACCCAATGAAAGAAAAGAAGAGATGGATCTACACGATGAATCAATTCCATCATTAAAAGGAAGTAAAGTCTTCCGAAAAAGAAACGCGCTTCTTGATTTAGGTCATGAAGTTGTCGTCCAGACCAGCTGTAGGTTGACGAAAAATCTAGAAAAGTCATCACTAAAATCAGCAGGAAATCCACGGACCTCAGCATTAAACAGGGTCGCCAAGTGGTCAGATTTATCCTAACCATGAGAAGGATTTATCTCGTACAATGGGGGGCACCATGCAAATTAGCTGGATAAGACTAATGAATCAGATCCCCAGAAAGGATAATCTCCTTAAAGATTAAAAATCAGCTCTTAAGCCTGATATTACTCAATTCTTGAGATTGACCTTAAAGATTGAGAATTACAAACTCATGGAATTCAATGATATCTAAACTCGAGCTTGAACGAGAAAATATTTTGATCAAAATTATAAACCGATTTGTTTTCTGAAAACCCATTTTCAATGCGTTCATTACCATTGAACGTAAAATCCTAGGAATTCACCTGGAATTCATTAGGTCACCTGAACCAAATCGGGTGTCAACCGTAAGAACGGTGGTTGCATAGCATGGTCGAAGACAGGACCTTGTGCCAGACCGAAAAATTATAAGGGTGAGCTTTACTATTGCTCCTACAAAGGATAGTAATTGCGTCCAACACGTTATAGACCATAATTAAAAGCATGTCAGGGGACATTGCCTTAACAGTTGCTTGTTCAACGCTTTCCTTTACAACCGGACGGTAGTTTACCGAAAGGTAATATACGGAGCAAGTAAACTGGACGTGTTGCTTTCCTAATACAAGGTTAGCAAGTGGGTGACACAAAACCATAAGTTTTGAGCTAAAATTTTCAAATCTGAAACCCACAAAACCCACAAAAATATTTTGCAAACACCGGTGAAGGGTTATTCCGGAAAACGTGTCTAGGGTAAAAGCTAGATTGAATTTTTAAAAGATCAAATGTTTTCATAAAGATCCAATTTCCTAACGGATCTAAATTTTCATAGTCATGTGGGACTGTAAACCGCCTTTCAAATGTGCACTTTGCTTTGGGAACCGAAAGTAAATCGGCTATTTGATTGCAAGTGTCGTTGACCTAAACCCGAGGCAACTGTGGATGACACACCCACCTTTAACCATGGTTCTATCGTTACTATCATTGTTTATACCACCATATCAAAATCACTGATGTACAAAGTGTGATGAATAAAAAAGTGATTCATGTATGTTTTTATTTCAAATTCTGTATTGCTTGAGGACAAGCAACGCTCAAGTGTGGGGATGTTTGATAAGGCTAAAAAGGAACATATATTTCATAGCAATATTCCTCCTAAATAATAGGTTTTCATATGTAATTGTATTATATTTTCATTGTAATTGTTTAAATAAATAAGTGCGAAGACAAAAGGCGAAAATGAAGATTTGAAGATAAAAATGTCCAAAAAGCTCAAATGTACAAGATACAATCCAAGTGGTTCAATTTATTGATGAAAAACGTCTAAAAATGACAAGAGTACAAGTTACAAAACGCAAAGTACAAGATATTAAATTGTACGCAAGGATGTTCGAAAATCCGGAACCGGGACATGAGTCAACTATCAACGCCCGACGCAACGGACCAAAAATTACAAGTCAACTATGCACAAGAATATAATATAATATTTAAATAATTATATAAATTATTTATATATTATATATATTTAAAAATTATGTCGACAAGCTATGAGACAAATGATCCTGAGCTGGATTTTCAAACTTCGCGACTCGCGGAGTTTGAAGGCTAAAAACTCCACGACTCGCGGAGCTGTCAGAAATCAAAACTCCTATAAAAGGTCACGAATTCTACGAGTAAAAATAATAATAATAATAATAATACTCCATAAGATAATAAATAAATAAATATAATATATATATATATATATATATATATATATATATATATATAGTATAGATTAGTGTTATATTAGATTAGTTCGGGTTATGTAAAGGTTATTTTACGGGTTTTTGAAGTCGAAATTCTGTCCGTGTAACACTACGCGATAAATACTCAATGTAAGTTATGTTCTCCTTTTTAAATTAATGTCTCGTAACTAAGTTATTATTATGCTTATTTGAGCCGAAGTAATTATGATGTTGGGCTAAATATTAAAGATGGGGTTATTGGGCTTTGTACCATAATTGGGGTTTGGACAAAAGAACGACACTTGTGGAAATTAGACTATGGGCTATTAATGGGATTTATATTAACTAAATGATACCTCATTAAATTAATATAGAGATTTACAATTTGACGTAGATATAAATAACCACATACGCTCGATCGGACACGATGGGCGGGATATCTATAAATACTAATAATTGTTCATTTGACCGGACACGGGGATGGATTAATAGTCAATGGACTCATTAAAACAGGGGTGGATTACATTCAAGGGTAATTGGTGTAATTGTTAACAAAGTATTAAAACCTTGGATTACACACAGTCGATAACCTGGTGTATTCATTAAACAAAGTATTAAGACCTTGTTACAGTTCGAATCCCCAGTTAGTTGAAATATTTGACTTCGGGCATAAGGTTAAATTTGCCGAGCATTTTATAATTATGATCGATGAACTATTGTGGACAAAAACCAGATAGGTTTCAAATACATCCAGGACAAAGGACAATTAACCCAGGACAATAAATTAAAATCAAAACGTCAAACATCATAGTTACGGAAGTTTAAATAAGCATAATATATTTTATTTCATATTTCCTCGTACTTTTATTTATTGTCATTTTAATTATTGTTATTTATTTTATATTGGTTAAATATCGTCATTTACTATACGCTTCGCTTAAAATATAAATCGACAAACCGGTCATTAAACGGTAAACCCCCTTTTATATATTATTATATATAATTATATATATTTTGTATAAATATAGTTGTTTAAAAATATAGTGTGCAATAAGCCCGCTCCCTGTGGAACGAACCGGACTTACTAAAAACTATACTACTCTACGATTAGGTACACTGCCTATAGTGTTGTAGCAAGGTTTAGGTATATCCCATTTGTAAATAAATAATTAAAACTTGTGTAATTTTTAATAGTATTTCTTGTAAAATTAATAGTATTTTATATACACCTCGCACGACATCAAGGACGTATTAAAAATTAGAAAAGTAAGGAACAGCTGGATGGTTTGAAGGGGTCTCGGGGTAGCGAGAGGTCGGGGGTTCAAGCCCTGGCCTGGGCAACATTCTTTTCAGAAACCTATTTTAAATGAGGTAGTTATTTAATCATTAATATTACTTTTAATTTTATTATTATCATTATTATTATTATTATTGGTATTGTTATTGTTATTATTATTATTATTATTATTATTATTGTTGTTATTATTACTAATTACTAATTATTATTATTAGGATTATTATTATTATTGTTACCATGAATATTGTTATTGTTATTACTATTATTATTTGTATCATTATTAAGTATTAGTATTATCGTTATCATTATTACTAGAATTATTATGATTATGAAAATAAAAAGTTTCAATGATATCGTTTAGGACAATTATAAGATAAGAATCTTAAAAATGAATAAATGTTAATATGAAAAATGATAAAATTATAATTACGATTCAAATGGAGTATTATTATTATTATTATCCTTATATTTATAATTATTTTTTTTGTTTACAAACAAAAGGTATTTCTATGAAAGTATATATTTATTACATATATCATAAGTGCACTAATATTAAATTCTAATATATTAACTAATATAATATTACTTATATTAATATAACATTTGGTGGAATATATATATCG
Organism: Rutidosis leptorrhynchoides; assembly: GCF_046630445.1. NCBI lineage: Eukaryota > Viridiplantae > Streptophyta > Magnoliopsida > Asterales > Asteraceae > Rutidosis > Rutidosis leptorrhynchoides. Next base: position 65,585,139 of record NC_092334.1, read on the forward strand.
TATAAGTGTTATAACGAATTATAAGAATTAATATATTTATGTATAGAAATATTAATCTTTATATATACATATTTATTACAGGATATACATAAACTTAGTTGATTAATATTACAACGTGTTAATATATATATACTTGATATAGGTTCGTGAATCCGAGGCCAACCCTGCATTGTTCAATATAGCCATATGTATTTTTACTACAAAATACATTAGGTGAGTTTTCATTTAATCCCTTTTACTCTTTACATTTTTGGGACTGAGAATACATGCGCTATTTTTATAACTGCTTTATTAAATGCTTTTGAAATATATTTAGAACTGCGAATACATGCAAATGCTTTATTAACTGTTTTACAATATTTAGATGCGTGAGTTTCATTTGCCTTTTTACCCTTTATATTTTTGGGCTGAGAATACATGCGCAATTTTTATAAATGTTTTACGAAATAGACACAAGTAATCGAAACTACATTATATGGTTGAATTATCAAAATCGAATATGCCCCTTTTTATTAAGTCTGGTAATCTAAGAATTAGGGAACAGACACCCTAATTGACGCGAATCCTAAAGATAGATCTATCGGGCCCAACAAGCCCCATCCAAAGTACCGGATGCTTTAGTACTTCGAAATTTATATCATGTCTGAAGGAGGATCCCGGAATGATGGGGATATTCTTATATGCATCTTGTTAATGTCGGTTACCAGGTGTTCATCCATATGAATGATATTTTTGTCTCTATGCATGGGACGTATATTTATGAGAAATGGAAATGAAAATCTTGTGGTCTATTAAAATTATGAAATGATTATTTATGTTAAACTAATGAACTCACCAACCTTTTGGTTGACACTTTAAAGCATGTTTATTCTCAGGTACGAAAGAAATCTTCCGCTGTGCTTTTGCTAATCTTAGAGATATTAATTGGAGTCATTCATGACATATTTCAAAAGGCGTTGCATTCGAGTAGTTGAGTTCATCAAGATTATTATTAAGTCAATTATAGTAAGATATATTATGAAATGGTATGTATGTCATCAACTTTAGATGTAATGAAAGATTGTCTTTTCAAAACGAATGCAATGTTTGTAAAATGTATCATATAGAGGTCAAATACCTCTCGATGTAATCAACTATTGTGAATCGTTTATAATCGATATGGACTTCGCCCGAATGGATTAGGACGGGTCTCTACAGTTGGTATCAGAGCGGTGGTCTTAGCGAACCTGGTCTGCATTAGTGTGTCTAACTGATAAGTCGTTAGGATGCTTTAGTGAGTCTGGACTTCGACCGTGTCTGCATGTTAAAAGTTTTGCTTATCATTTCGTGTCGAAAATTTCCTGCTTATCATTCTTAGAGAATCACTTACTTATCATTCCTAGTCTAGACACGTCTTACTACCTCTATTGCATAGACAGTTTATAGATAAATTCATATCTTAGCGTATCTGTTATTGCTACCTATGCCTGACAGCTTCCGTAGACTCCTCCGTAACTTATGGGATTTTAGTATTATATATGCATATGTAAATTATGTATTGCAGGGTACTAATCTACATCCTATAATCTATTTCTTATCGGAAAAAATCCTTCATCTGATTGTACGAGTTGAATCCCTCAACCAGTTCGAGTCCCTCAGATTTCGATAGCTATTCCGATAGTTATTCCGACAGCTATTCCGACATGGATATTCACCTAAGCTCCGAAAGCGGTGTCACCAGAATGAATCCATCAATCAGACATCCCCAATTCATCGGATGGGTTCGTAGTCGACTAAACCAACAGAGACAAGAAAAAAAAAGCGATCCTTTCCTTTCCACCAACCGAATTCACCTCTTGACGAATAACCCGAAGCACTTATCAGTGAATCAATCCGAAACACCATCTTCACCCTCATTTCCAGAGTAGCTCAACATGATTATATTTTATCCACAATTTGAAAGCTTATTCATCTGTTCGTTCCGACCGACAATTATTCCGGAGTAATACAAGAAGTCAACGAACTTCGCGATCGAGTAATCAATTTGGAGAATATGGTGCAAAACGTACCAGCTTCAGCAACATCACCGGCATCAACAGTACCACCAACAACACAAGTTTCAACATCACATGCCCCAATATCTCATTCTATACCTCGAGTAAAATCATCGTTCTACGTATCGTTGCACATCTATTATCTTCGTTCTTCACGGCGATTATGTAATCTCTAATGTTTTAGAGATTCTATATTCTTGTTCTAACGGTAAATCAAATGAGTTTAATATCATATTGACTTATTAAATCTATGATTACATCTGAAGAAAATATATATGTATATATATTTTTTCATAAAGACTGTAATTAAAAATTCTTTCGTACAAACTGTTAATGGTGAAAATATTTTAACGGGTAGGTAATACTCGAGGAATATTTAGATTTCACATTAATAAGTTACATTGTATGTTCTTCGAATCTAATTCAACAGTCATTTACTATCCTACTTACATCCACATATATACGTATTCGTTCACCGCAGAATAACCATTTTCATTCAATATCATATTTGGATTTTGATTTATCAGAATCCAACAAGTGGCATAATGAAGAACACATTTGACGAAATAAAAATTTGATAGAAACAAACAAATTAACTATGAAAAATTTTGTTAAGAATACACGCTAACAAAATCCTAGCTAACTGTTCCTAGCTAACTGTTAATTCCGTATTACCTTTTATTTATCGCAATTTATTTATCGCATTTTATTTAACGCAATTTTAATTCTCGCAATTTTATTTATCGTCATTTAATTTTTGTTATTTACTTGAAGCATTTTATTTATCGTCATTTAATTTCTGTATTTATTTTATGCACTTTAAATATCGGGACACGTATACAAGGTTTTGACATATCATATCGACGCATATATATATATATATATATATATATATATATATATATATATATATATATATATATATATATATATATTATTTGGAATAACCATAGACACTCTATATGCAGTAATGATCGAGTTCTCTATACAGGGTTGAGGTTGATTCTATAATAATATATATACTTTGAGTTGTGATCGAGTCTGAGACATGTACACGGGTCACGATATGTATTAATTAATCCGAATATTATAAATTAACTATATATGAATTATTGAATTGCTAACTGTGGATTATCAACTGAGAACTACCAACATTGGACAATTAAAATGAATTAAAATATTGATTATAACATATGAAACTAAACAATTCTTCAAGTTTGCCACTTAATTTCATCTTAAACCTCATTTGTATCTTGACGATTACAAATTTCGTTCAAAACCTTTCATGACTCTTGAAGACACCTCAATCGAGAGGATGAACCAACCGCACTTCATCTACGAAAGGAAAGATTTATGCATATAGTTATGCACCAGAGAAACTCTCGGCAACTGAGTAAACGTTTAACACGTAGTTGTGCTAATTCCTTAGTGTTATTATTACCCAAAATAACTTGATAATCCCTTTTCAAAGTAGTGAATTTTGTCACAGCTCCAGCAAGACAACTTCGATTTTTTGTTCAAAACAACCTTATTATAACCTTGATATATATGCGTGCTCTTTTATTGTTACCGGGAAACACTTTATATTCCACCGTATTACCAGAAGACGTACCAGCAACCTCGTGCTCCTTGGTTTAAATCCAACTGACAAATCACTATATATATCTATTGAAGTCTCATCATGTACTCATCCGCATCTTGTAACAAGAAATGCCATACAAATTACTGGGAATCAGCAAATCTGAATTGTGAGTCTCGCAACGTTGCCATATCAACAGTTATATGTATACGTATAACATTTATCTTTTAGAATTATGATCTTTCATTCTGAAATTCTGAAAAGCACTCAGTCTACAAATCAATACTCTGAATGTTGAAAAAAAACTGAATGAAGCAGAAGAAACCGTAGACAACCGTAAACGACCTTAATTGTCGAAAGTTTGATGATAAAGAATGGAGTATTGGAAACACTCAATAGAAAATTTAGTACCGAAAAGAGGATTATGCGAAAACTATGAAGGAAGCCTTGGACAAATCACAAAGAATAAGTTTGACTTCAAAGAATCCAAATGATTCTGTTTTTGATGAAATCGTTAGCGAATACCTTGCTTCCGAATCTAAACCCTTTCGGATAAATCTTCTTCATCATCCATCGATATTAGAAATTCCAA